>NC_052621.1:10993687-11293687 GCF_016545825.1 Eucalyptus grandis
GTTCGAACTAAAAAGACGGTAGTCTAAGGCCCCCAATTCTTAGGATACTGACCCATTACGGAATAAAGTTAGAAAACTTTCTTAAAAACCATGTTTTTGTGGTCTACACAGGCCAAGGTATAGGTAATCTCAGGGCCGACCTAGACCTGCCCGGTTAAAACGTTGGGACGAGCATCGCATCGTCTGGCATCGTAAAGGACAGCGACTTGATAAATAAATCGTCCGTAGGACAGAGCAAGGCAATGGTTGAGAATCGTTTGGCAGGATCGTACCCCTCGGCCTTTATCCCGAATTGGTGAATATTTGCCGACGCGGTGATTTTTTCGAAGCATATCCTTTGGATTCTCCTGTAGGGTGGGCGAGGGAGGAGCGTCTAGCAATGCCGACCGCCAAGCCACCAGAGACCAAGAGAAAGCGAGTAGCGCCTTGTATAGGATAGGTGGAGCTTGAAGAAACGAGCCCCTTTCGGATAAAGTCACTGTGCATAGCCATAGCGATCTAGGAGTCCTGTCCACATTCTCACTCAGGAGATCGGAACGTATGCCGGGGATAATAGGCTAATGACTCCAAGAGCTCTCATCGGCAAAGTGGTTTGGCACCCCATAATTTTTCAATAACTTTCTAAACTTTTAGGCCACGAATTTATCGAATCACTCTTTCACTTCCCAATAGCGGTTTTTCGGACAAGGATTATCTAAATCCTTCGGTACCCTTTCTTCGGTATCTCAACAACTTTCAGCTATATTCAAGTTACAAATTTCATAACCAACCTGTTCCGTAAAGGGAATATTAAAAATTTCTGAATGTCAATGAAGTTCAATAAATTACATAAATCATTTGACTAAATGACAATATAGCGGATCAAATATATTATATATATGTCACCCTAAAAAAAAAAAAAAGTGGTTGCAAGGAAACTCACTAGAGTTTGGAATCAAGTTTGAAAGCAGCCTGGATGGTTAAATTTGATGGATCATGTAATCTTACTCTACATATGAAAATGTTGGCTAGTCATCAGTCACCCATGGCTTCACGTTTGGAAAAGGAAAGGCAATAAAGGATAACGAAAATAAGTGAGATTTTGAAATTTTTGTAAGAAGGAAATGGAGGGAACATCTGGAAACTGGGGCATTTTCTCCCAAATTCTATTCCTCGTGTGCTCCCAAACTTCCTCGTGATGTCTGGTCATGCGCACACTCAGTTTTCTTATGATTTTTAAATGCATGTTTCATCTTTTAGCTTCGTTTTCATTTTGTCCGGCCTCTTTTGGGAAAAAGAATTTCTTCCAAATGACTATCTACCTTCAGCACATGGGCTCATATGCTGTAATCGTACTAAAAGACCAAATTGGCTTTCCGACATGTCAATACCAGCCAAAACATGATAAATTATTGCTGGAAGGAGAAAAAACTGCACCAGGTACGGAACCTTGAGGGATTTGATTGCATTTTTCAAATGCTTGGAGCTTGATGAACTTTTGGGGCAAACATTTTTAAATCGTAATTTTCTCATTTTATTTTTTTTTTTAAATATCACGTGATCATGGATGCTCAAGCGTTTATGCAGAAAAATAAAACTACAGTTGAATGAAAAGAGCTTGCGTTCCCTACTTTGGAGCTACAGAAGATTCTGAAGTCAAAAGCATCGGGACATCGATTACTCTAGATGACCAGATCCCGATTCTCTTTCGTGTTCTTGAACTTGCTGCTACATAACCTTCCAATTTCCATCAGTAATCGATGCAAAATCGACGAAATCAAGCAGTTGCATTGCCATACCATGATGATCCCATGTTGATCCGTCAATATGCTACCTTCCCCAAGGAAGATCAGCTCCCAACATCACAGAGGTTTCATGATTATTGTTGTTTCGAGGGGGCCGAAGATGGTAGCCAAGGGAGTGTTTCCACTCGATGGGGGCCATCTCCGGTAGCCTCTCAGTGGAGGGCCTGGCATTCCTTTTATTGGAAGTGAATATTTTTCTTCCTCACTATCCGGGAATACTAATGATTTTTATACTAAAGAGGAACAAATGTTGATAACTCTTCACTTCAAGTCATCGTTCTCCTTGAAGGGCCATTGAATGTGTAGAGAATCCAAAGGATATGCTTTCGAAAAATCACCGCAATCAGTACAATATTCACCTGGAATAAAGGCCGAGGGGTACGATCCTGCGAAACGATTCTCAGCCGCTTCCTTGCTCTTTGCTGTCGGACTATTTGTCATCAAGTCGCCGTCCTTGCGATACCACGCGATGCGGTAGCTTGTCCTCGAGTTTAAACCCGACGGGTTAAGGGCGGCCGTGAGATTACATGGTAGTTTTAGGAAAAGCTAAGGTGACTGCACCGTTACCCGTCCAGAGTAACGGTGCAATCTCCACCCAGCATTTTCTCAAGGAAACCGGATGACTTTTTTGTCCCTTGGGAAATCAAAATCCCAGTAGTTGGGATTTGATTCTATAAATAATAAAAAAAATTTGCTAAAAGTAATTTTAAAAGAAAATAAAAACCTGAAAATATTAATGAACAAAATTCAATTTGCTTCCCAAGAATGATTGTGAGGACGCGATATTTGCAACGCCCTTTGAAGCTTACATGGATTGACAAACACCAAATCTATAGAAAAACACCTTAATTATAAAGTGAGAAATGCTCAATGTGCTTGATGAATTTTGCTAAAACTTTATCCTATATCATTGAAGCAATGCAATGAATAGTTGCTATCGCGGTGATGCCACTGTAACAGTCTCTACTCTTCTTTCTCTGACCTAAGGTGTTGTTTTTATTTTAGCCGGGTCTTAGGATTCATTTTTGAACAAAATCATTTTAGGGAAATTGTTTTCCACTTTTTGGTGTTTAAATGATGGAAAACTAATCCAATCAATGAAAACGTTTTCATGAAGTGAAAATAACAAGTTTTGATTGAGAAAACTGGTTTTCCCTTCTAGCAAGAAAAGGAACCTTAATCTTCTCAAACATCTCAATGAAAATTTTTATCTAGGAAAATATTTGGGCATAAATTTTCATTCAATAATGAAAATATTTTTAATTAATTAATTATTTGAAGTGATACAAGTGATCATTTTTTGGAAAATATTTTTTAAATCATTAATTTTTTATGAAACAAAACACAGCTCAAGAAAAATTTGTTGTGGATGCTTGGGAGGAACTGCATGCTAATTGCCTTCTAAACTTGACATCTCAGTTAATAATGTAATTTGCATACATCAACGGAAATTTGTCCAATCGGTCTTAAACCTATTGTATAGATGCTGATTTTTTCTCAATTTTTTTTTTAATTTGATCAATTTAATCATAAATCTTTATGCAAAATTCTGGTATAATCCTTCCGGCCAATTTTCACCATAAATCGTTGATGTGGTGGTATGCCACGTATGACAACCTATGATGATTATATCACCACGTCAGTGATTTCCAACGAAAATTAATTGGATGGACTATCTTAGAATTCCAAAGATTAATAGGCAAAATAAAAAAGTTTAGGGTTAAATTAGTATCCGTACAATAGATTTAAGATTAAATGGATTTAGGTAGCACTGTGATTGTATGATCACCTCTCAAAGATCAAAGGTTGGAACATATGAGGAGATCAACACACCACTAAGGAGAGGCAAGCATTCTCTCCTTTTAGTTTCGTGATTTCTCTGTTTAATTTTCTCCCAAATTTCTTTCTTACCATAAAGATTAGGCCATCCACATTGGAAGATTCCTAAGAAAATACTTCCTTCTCACCCTCACAAGAGACTATATCAAGTATGAATTGAACCAGATCTCACGCTTCTTTAAATACATAATTTTGATAATTTTTCTCTTTATTCAAGCCACCACTAGAGGCATCTACATTTACTTATATCCCGAGTAAGTATACTTCAATAGTGTTTCGAATCAGTAATTCAAGAAGCATCTAACTTTATCAAAACTACGAGGAGCATAGAGGAAGTGGAGAGAGCCATGGCTAAGTGCGGCGGGTTCGAGATCTAGCGGATGGAGTATTGGTGGATCAGGGAGCACTCCGAGGAGAAGCAGGAGGAGGGTCCCGAGACCCGGCCTCGTGCGGCAGGTCCAAGGTCAACCTGGTCAGGGCCACCCTCGGGCCCATCGTCAGGCCCACCTCGGCTGGCCACTCGCTCGAGAGTCTTCAACAGAAGGCGAGTCTTTCGATCTTGGCCTCCTCGTGAAGAGGGTCATTGTGGTCTGTGCCGTTCGGAAATCAAGACGGTCGAGCTTGGTTTATTTACGAAAACACTTTACTATTGATATCACATCACATATAAGAAAGTGTCACTTTATTTCCGTATTGGGTCGGTGTCTTTCTTAATATGGATTGCCAGACACTAATAAATCTGTAGAAAAACACCTTGATTATAGGAGAAATGCTCAATGTGCTTGATGCATTTTGCTAGAACTTTCATGTATCATTGAAGCAATTCAATGAATGGTTGCGGTCGTGTGACACCATTGTAATGGTCTCTACTCTCCTTTCCCTGACCTAAAGCATTGTCTAGGTTATAAGGTTTGTTTGTTTGAAAGAAAACTATGTTCAAGAAGTTAGTTTTTCGACTTTTTCGGGTATTTGGATGACGAAAATCGATCTCGATCGATTTAAAACGTTTTTCATATTGGGAAAGACTGATTTTCCCTTCTAGCAATAAAGGGAGCCTTAATCTTCTCTAAAGATTTTGGTTAAAATTTTTCATTGTCCATGAAAATATTTGGGATAAATTGTTATTGAAAATAAAAGTATATTCCATTGATTAATTATTTCAAGTGATACAAGCAATCTGTTTTCGCAAAATATTTTTCAAATAATTCATTTTTTATAAAACAAATGAAGCTTAAGAAGAGTTTGTTGTGGATGCTTGGGAAGTATTACATGCTAATGGCCTACAAACTTGACATCTCCAGTTAAGAATGTAATTTGCGTACATCGAAGGGTAAATTGTCCAATCAGTTTTAAATTTATGTATGGATGTCAATGGTGTCCAATATTTTTCAATATTGTCAATTTAATCATAAACATTTGTGCTTAAGTCCGATGCAATTCTTACGGCTAATTTTTATTAGAAATCGCCGATGTGACGGTAAGCTACAAGCAGACGATTTATGATGATTAGACCACTATGTCGCGATTTTCGACAAAATTGATTGGAATAACTATATTAGAATTTTGCACAAAATTTTATGACAAATTGACAAAATTAAAAGATTAGGATTTAATTGACATATGTACAATAAATTTAGGGTTAATTAGTTTAGGTAGCACTATTGTTGTGTGGTCACTTCTCAAAATCTGGTGCACAAAAGATGATTTAAGTGACCACCTAACCTTTATGGCAAAAAGAAATTTGGGAGAAAATTAAAAAGAAATTATGAAACTAAAAGGGAAGGATATGCTTGCCTCTGCATAGTGGCGTGTAGATGTCCCCATATGCTCCTTCTCACTTCGATCAAAGATAGGTTATCCTCCGGATAACTTTGCACCTTTGTTGTTGTAGGAGCACTAACCCGCAAAACAAGGCTACATTCTAATGTAAGAATGAGGGTGTGTTTGTTTCACAGAAAACACAACATTTTGGAAAATTGTTAGTTTCCTTTATTTGGTGATACGTGACTGAAAATATTTTTAGTGTTCGACGCATATGAAAAAATGATCTAACAATTGACAATAGTGTGCCTCCTACTTCCAAATTAATTTGTTGAGTCCATGTTACTTTATAAAACGGATTTTTCTCAATCAATTTAGTAAATCTAGAATTTGAACTTGCAAAATAAAATGAAACCTGAATTCATGCATGTATTTTTTTTTCTCGGAAATGGACATGATTTTTAGTTACAAGAGCAAGTCAAATGATATCATTAATCGCTTCAATACATTTGGCTCTCTTCGATAGATGCGCCTCCCATGCATGATATTAATTAATTTGATAAAAATTAATAAAAGATAAATTCATTATAAATATACTAGTTTAGAGGTTCTTTGTGATAATAATTTATTTATAATAATTATATCGATTTGAGATCTTTTATATATAACATTATATTAATTTGTATTTTTTCATGATATTAAGTAGGAAGTAAAGAAAGCGAAAAGAAAGAAAAAGGGAGAAAGGAGGAAAACATCACCATCTGTCCATATAATCAGCATTAGCAAGCTAAAATCTCTTTCTTTCCTTTTCTTATTATATATATTTGAATATTTCCAAAGGTTGTGCTTCTTTTTAAATAAGAGGCAAGAAATTTGGGAAAATAAATAAAAGAAATACATCTAAAAGGAAAATAAAAAAATCTTAGAAGAAATGGAGTCCTTTTCAAAGAGAGACATAAATCGATCCCCCAAATGTGAAGCCCGCTCACGCACAACCATCCAAAATCAAATCCATTTTCTGCTCAAAATTACCAAAAAAACCCACCAAATAAAAAATTAAAAAAATGGGTTGTACACACACCAAACTCCCTCTCTCTCTGCTCTCTCTAGCTCGACGACACCCATGGCCAACCCGTCCTCCTCGCTGCCCTCCTTCGATCCCTAGCCTCCTCCCTCCCGCCATACTGTGTCGCCTCCGCCCCCCCCCCGAAGCGGCGGTGCCGTCGGCGCCATTGCAGCAAAGAAAGTAGCTGCGGATCCTCTTCTCGTTCCAGGCGGCCAGCCCTCCGAGTCACCTCCGAGTACGACGGTAGCTCTGTCTTCCTCCAAAAGATCTTGTGCAAGCTCCTCGACGGCCTCGCCAAGCTCCAAGTTCTCCTTCCGCAACAACCAAAAGGGTGAGGTCATGGAACCCCAGCTGGCCTTTGTCTCCAAGCACCTCTCCTCCATTATGACGTCGAAAAGTGAAAGAACCCGGAATCGTGTTGAGCGTCGTTGAAGAAGAGCCAAACCTTCAATGATGAAGAAGAAGATCTGGACGTTCAACGGAGAAGAAGATGCACATTGTTGAAGAAGAGCCGAAGAAGAAAGATGAGAGAAAGAGTGATGGGAGAGAGCGGTGTACCTCAAGAGAGGAAAAGTGAAAAGTCGGAGAAAAAAAATGAGAAGGAAAGTGTTTTCACCTTATCAGGCGGAGGAATTCGTTTTCCTAAAATAATACATAATATTTGTATTGACCAGAAAGTATTTTCCATTGATCAAATCTTTTTTAGAGAACCAAACAGCTGAAAATCCGGAAAACACTTTTTGGTAAAATACTTTCAGTGAAACAAACACATCCTAAGTATTTATACACTTTAAAACCAAATTTTCATTTAGTTACTGACACCATGACTAAAGATCACCCATCGGCTTCAGAGGAGTCAATCCTGCAAGAAAATTTGTCAATCCAAGAACCTACCTTGGACCCTCCTACTAACGTTGTGAATCAAGAGTAACAAATTCAAGCCCAACCTAACTAGGGATAGCCTATTCTAGGCCAACCTAATTTTGGACAATTTATTGGGGGCCAACCCGTCATAGCCAGTCCATCTAGTGGCTACCCATCCACATGGGACCCAACCCATGTTTTATAGGGCAGCACAAACAAGCCCATGGCCAACCAACCAAGGCCACATAGAGTAACATAGTGGAGGCCCATCGATTGCATTCAGGGCAAGCTTAGCCACTAGGTCAAATTTTTTTCCATACTGGTTATACGGCCGGGTCGGATACTATGGGTGCGGGAACGAATCCCTACCCGATTCCCCAACCCGATTTCCTTCCATACCAGATTGTTGTCACCAACGGCCGGCCAGAGCTCGGCGACCCACTCTACACATTGAGCACTAACGGAACAAAACTAAATCCCATTACCCAATAGTAATCTAGTTTGACAACTACTCCACTTGGTCGCGAGAGTTCCGGCGTGCACTAGTAACAAAGGATGAAGATGGATTTCTTGACGAAACGATTCCGATTCCGTTCGATGAGTGTTTGGAGTGAATTTGGAGGAAATGCAACCAACTTGTCCAAATGTGGATCAGCAACTGCAATACCCCTAAAGTCGTGACCGAACTTCCCCCAACTGAGGACTCGTAGAAAATATGGGAAGATATTAAATAAATGTATAAAAAATAGATCGAGTAACAATTTTTTCCTTAACTCAGCAAATCTCGAGTTGAGACAGAGCAACATGACCGTTGTTGCCGTTTACAACAATTTTCGGCCCTATGAAACGAGTTAGAGGTAGCCAAGGAAAAGTTTGAATGGCCAAAGCTGATTTTGCAACAGTACAAAACCATAGGGGAGAGAGAGAAAGTGATGAGGTTTCTCCTCATTTTGAAAGGGTCTTACCTCTTGTTTTGATCATAGATCTTGACCATGAAGCCCATGTTGATGCTTGGCCAAATCTACCAGCTTGTTGTTAAGGAGGAAAGCCAACATCTCGTCGCATTACACTACAACAAGGTTGGAGAAAGAGTGGTTTTGGTGGCGGTGACCCATTTCGGTGCTTCACCAAGAAGAAAAGCAGGCAAAGGACAAAGGGTTTTTGGAGGAAGAGCCGAGAATCTTCAAGAAAGGAACGAACGTTTCAGATTTCATGGGACGATCGAATGGCCCACAATCGCACTTGTCCCCTTTTGGATCGGATGGCCTGCACGCCTTCATCTCTTTTAGATCGAACGGCCCATACGAGTCAACATTAGCCCCCCTTTTTCAGGCCATCTAATGGTCCCTCTTGTGCCACGTCATCAATGAATAATGATTAGAACCTTTAAGGAAAAGGTAAATTATATTGCAATTATTGCAAACGTCCGCATTATATGATTGATAATTGCTGGAAATTGCATGGCAAATAAAGAAAAAGGGAAGAGGAAATTTTCGACTGCTTTTGATGGTCAACAAGGTGACAAGTCACTTACCAAAAAAAAAAAAAAAGGTGACAAGTCAATTAACCATGATCAATATCAAGAGTTGATGAAAGCTTTGAAGAAATTGAATGCTTTTGATAAAGTTAGGAGTTTCACAGGTATTTCTATATTGCTTGATGAACGCGATGTCCAAGGATGCATGGATAATTGATTCAAGTGCTAGAGACCACATTGTCTGTAATGAAAGTTTCTTTTTCAATGTCAAAAAATTACCTTTTCCTGTCTTAGTGCAACTTCCAAATGGAAATGTCACACATGTTGCGATGACTGGTACAGTAAATCTTAGTTCTCTTATTACACTCCAATACGTGCTTTATGTTATTGATTTTCATTTCAATCTTATTTTCGTTTCTTAAGCTTGTGAAAAAAAATTCTTGTTATGTAAGTCTCTTTCAAGCCATTTCGACTAGCAAATTGATGGCCTTTGGTAGAATATTTGAAGGGTTATATTTTTGGATTGATTTTCTAAGCAATTTAAATTATCTTTTGCTGAATTGAATAAATTATTGTGTAACACTGCTACCGATGATAAGAATTTTCTTAATCATAAGAGATTGGATCATACTGCTTCTTTACCCTATCCTCAATGTCCCATTTGCCCCCAGCAAAATAAGCACGTGCACCCTTCTAGAATAGCTACTTTAATGTAGAAGGTATTTTTTTCCTTAATACATGTTGATGTTTAGGGACCCTATCACACTCCACATGGTGATGGCTCTTGATTTTTCCTTACAATCGTAGATGATTTTTCACCTGCCACATGGGTATTTCTCATGCAATCAAAGAGTCAAGTCCTTTCTCATTTGAGAAACTTCTTTTCTCAATCAAGAAATCAATTTGGGAAATTGATTCAACGCATTCGCATTGATAATGGAAGAGAATTCTTCAATGGTGAATGTGCCTTTTTCTTTTCCTAAAATGAAATTTTGCATGAGAGTTCTTGCACTTAAACCCCACACCAAAATGGAGTCATTGAGCGTAACCACCATCATCTCTTAAAAGTAGCACATGCTCTTAAATTCTAAGCATCTATTCCTAGGACTTTTTGGGGAGATTGTGTGATCATGGCAGCTTATCTGATTAATCGCATGCCATCATGCATTTTAGACGATAAAACTCTATTTGAGTTGCTATATGGGAAGAAACTAGAACTAAACCATCTCAAATTTTTGGTTACTTATGTTATATTACTATGTGGGGCCTCAAGATAAAATGGGTCATCATGCCCATTGATGCATATTTATGGGATACCCAAGCCTCAAAAATTGATATTGGGTTTTTGAACTATCCACGAGAGAATTCTTTTATGAGCGGGGATGTCATTTTCATGAGGACACATTCCCCCTTCCAAGATGAGGCCTCTTCATTTGAAAATCCAAAGAGAATAATAACTAATTGTCAATTTCTGTCTGAAGAGGATTTATCTTATGGAGAATCATCTATTGTTCACTCCCCCAAAACATCAAACGCTAGCTACAATATCGCTTCCAACATCTAATGAAACTTATATAGCAGTGGGCTATTCAAATGAAAATCCACCCATGTCAACCAAAGAGGAGTCTCAACTTTTTCAAATGATAGCTCCTTTAGTACCAACTACTACTAAAGAACCATCTTTGATGTAGCAACATGATGCAACATGACGATCTAGTCATGTTGCTCACCCACCAACTTGGACGAAGGACTATGTATGTGCCACCTTCACTAGGTGCTTATTATCCTATCTCCTGATATGTTTCCTTTGACCAACTATTGTCAAAGCATATGTGTTGCATTAGTCGTATATCTGAGGAACGAGAACCCTCTAGTTACAATGAGGTAGTGAATGATCCACATTGGCAAAAAACTATGGAGGCAAAATTACAAGCCTTGATGGAGAATCATACATGGGATATTGTACCACTACCTTCCCATCACAAACCAATTAGATACAAGTGGATATACAAGATTAAATATAGAGCAGATGGTTCTATTGAACAATATAAGGCTTGGTTGGTAGCTAAAGGCTTCATATAGTGAGAGAGATTTGATTACCAGGAGACTTTCTCTCCTATGACAAAAGACGTTACAGTTTGTTCTTTTTTATTGGTTGTTGCTTTTTGTGACTGGTCATTACATCAAATAGATATCAACAATGTTTTTCTTCATAGTGATTTGGATGAGGAGATTTATATGGATCTTCCACAAGGATTATGGAGACAAGGGGAGTCCAAAGTATGTTGACTCTGCAAATTTTTTTATGTCCTCAAGCAAGCTTTTCGATAGTGGTATGCAAAATTTACCAATGCACTTACAGCTATGTGATTCAAATAGTCTAAATATGATTATGCTCTGTTCACATAGACAAAAATGTATGTTATATATTTACTTAATAATCTATGTTCATGACATACTTACCATGGGAAGTGATGAATCTACTGTGAAAAATCTTAAAGAGTATCTACATTTTACCTTTCACATCAAAGATTTATGGTCACCTAAATATTTTTTTTTGAAATTGAGATAGCCCATTCAAATCAAGGAATCTCTCTTAGCCATTGGAAATTCATACTAGAGATTATATCAAAAGTAGGATTATCATGGTGCAAACCAACCATTATCCCCATTGAACAGAATGCAAAAATTGACTACAATTGATTATGACGCTGGTATATTGTCTCCAAATAATGATCCATTACTCAAAGATCCATCAAGCAACCAGAGACTCGTTGGACAATTGATCTACTTCACAATGATTAGGCCAAATATTTATTATGCAGTACAGGTTTGGCGCCAATTCATACATAGCCCGAAACAGTCCCATTTGAATGCTGAAGGTTGTGAAGTACTTGAAGAAATTCCCAGGTATAGGGATACTTCTTTCTCGAAAGTGCAACATGGAAAATGACAGCTTATTATGATGCGGATTATGCGGCTTGTCCTATGAGTAGGAGATCTATCACTGGTTGTGTATCAAATTTGGGGAATCGTTTGCTTTCATGGAAGATAAAGAAATGGTCTACTATGTCCTTGTCATTAGTTGAGGTCGAGTATCATTCTATGACCAAGATTGTTTGCGAAATAGTATGGTTGCAAGGCCTGCTTCTAGATCATGGGGTACAAGTTAAAGGACCGACCTTACTTTTTTTGTGACAACGATTGGGCACTCAAACTTGTGGCAAATCCGATAGGACATGAGAGAACGAAGCATATAGAAATTGATTACCATTTTACTTGAGAAAAGATCCAAGAAGCAGTAATTGAGACAACATGAATTAGAACCACGGAGCAACCCATGGATACGTTTACTAAACATCTTTATCAAAGGCAACATGCATATCTATTTAGGACATACACAAGCCACTAGCTTGAGAGCGAGTGTTAGAAGATATATTCCAAATTTGAGAGATTTCTATGGATTGTAATTTAATACATTTAATCGGGGATTGCAATCAATCTAGGATAAGATTTGATACACCTAGATTAGAGAACATATTCTTTCTTTTTTATATTCTCTTCCCAATTTCTTCTCTTCGTTTCCCTCCTTCCATCTAAAATTGTGACACACATTAGAAGATTCGCAAGGACATACTTCCTTGTCACTCCGCCGCAAGGGACTACGCCGAGTACGAAATAAATTCGAGGTCTTAGGCTTCTTGACGTACATAGTTTTGATAATTTCTCTCTTTATTCTAGCCACCGCTTAAGGCTTCATTTCCTTATATCTCGAGTAAGCATATTTCAATAATCTTTCGAATTAGTAAATCAATTTTGATAAGCTGCCACGTTCTTGATATCCAGGATCAACCTCTCCAGATGGCGATATGACAAGCCTCCGAAGCCCGAACTGGTTCCGACAAGCTTCGTCATCTTCTCTGCAGAATCTCTAGCCTCACCATCGTCCCTCTTCGGATCCATCAGATCCCTCACCGCCCTCTCAACCACGGCTCTGTTGCACGCGTCTTTCGCGTCCACCCCGTTCCGCCACACTCGGCCCACGAACCTGCTGGTCGGCGAAGCATGGCCAGCAGATCATGGGGACGCCGGCGGGCACGGCCTCCAGGGTCGAGTTCCACCCGCTGTGGCTCATGAAACAGCCGATGGCCGGGTGGGCCAGGATCTCCTCTTGCGGGGCCCACTCCACTAGATACCTGTTGGGAACATGCGGCGATGGCGAGCTATTTTCAGAAGCGATGCATTGATTTTTAGCAGAGACATGCCAGCTTGGTGCGACAATGGCACAAAGCATCTATCACTAGAATTTCAAATGATGGGAAAGCTTTGGTTAGATTCCCAATGAGAAGATTGAAAATTCAACAGTACCCTTTCTTGTTCGTCGCCTCCGCGAGCTCGGCGCGGATCCGATCACTGCTGTCTTGCTCGGCCACCGAGTCCGGCCTCAACACCCACAAGAATCTCGCTCCACTGCTGACCAAACTGTACCAGAGCTCCATGACCTAGTCCCTAGTGATCACCGCAATGCTCCCGAAGCTCACGTAAACCACCAACTTCGGTGGCTGATTGTCAAGCTAACCCATGTAGCTTCTATCCTCTCTCAAGATCCCATTATTTCTCGAGACCAGCACATTGGCTCCAGCCACCGTCAGTCTCGATTTGAGATGGACGTGGAGGGGTCCGATGGCATATAGTTCAGGGAAAGAGCCGTGGTTGCGGATGTGAGTGAGGATTGGTGATTCGAGCTCTTCAAAGGTGTTGAAGATGAGCGCATCGGCTCTCGCGTTCTATTGGCTCTCGCTGGCGATGAACTGGAGAGTGGCCTTGGTCGCGTCGATGGAGCGACAGAAGCCTGGAAGATCCTGCCGTCTCAGGAACTTTTCCATCCCCAGTACGTTCTTCACTGTCTCGTCCAAGTCATTGCCTGGAAGAATTTCAAATTGAGTTAGATTCATGTGTCTTTACATCTAGTTTCACATCTTCATTATTAAACAAATCTGAGTGATACCCATAAATGGAAGCTCCCAGCTTCAATAAGCTCAGGAATACAAAGATTAACCCAAAAACGGGCAGCACGAGTAGTCCTGAACAAGAAGCGACGAACTCCGATCTCCTTCGCGGGAGGGCAGAGGCCTTTGGTGTCCCCTTCAGTCAAGAATTGGGGCCTTCCAGCCCATCCGCCAAGATGCAAATGACCAGCGACCTCGACGCGGACCTCAGTTGGCCTGAAAGCAGAATCTCCCTGAATACTGGCCTTGTCACTGCTTTCGTTGAGTGGAGCAGCTCTCAAGCCTCGAAACCGCAGCGCGGGTGGTCCTCCAGCAACCTGTCCGTTATCGCGGCGAACCAGAAGCCCGGGTACTGTCCGAAACGGGACTTGACGTCGGAGGACCGGAGCAGGCGGCTCTGGATGTAGTCGGAGTTGAGGAAGGTGACGTTGAGATCTGTGAGGCAGAGAAGCTCGGCGAGCTTGATCATGGCGCTCGCGTGGCTCTGCACTGGAAATGGGAAGACGAGTACGTGCGGACAGGACGATGTCGGGTTCATCTTCTCTTTGTCCTTCTTCATGCAAAAACTAGGGTTGCCTCTGTTTTCCAAATGTTTCTAACACTTCGTTTCCTTTAATAGCGAAAGGTTTCCGTCATATATACATGCAAGAGCGAAGACCATGTAGCCATCGGCCGCGAAGCAAGCGCTTATGGTGGAAACTCGGCTTATTTTCCGAAACATGCATTCCTGAACGGAGTCTTCTCGAGATGGCAAAACGAACGCAGATGTTTAGTGCAACCAGCGCAGACGTAAGGTCTTGAATATAATCGAGTTCGATGAGAAGTTTCGGGATTGATCATCGTGAAAACGTCACGAATGACCTATCATTGACTTATTAAAAATGTGATTTTAATCTAATTTGCCAAAATGAAGGAACTGGACTCTGAATAAATGTAAGATGAGATATAAATAGTGTCGAGTGATTGAGAGCGTTGAAGTTATGGATAGGCGACGCTATTAGAAGCTGGGGTTTGCAAGTACTAATGCTTGAGCACTCTTAAAAGAACCTGGGCAATTTGCGATCCTTCACCGAGTTAGCAGTTAAATAAGCGTTCTCTGATATCAAGATCTCCCGCTGCTGTCGAGATTTGACCGATGTTAGCATCCGAACCCTGATAGCCACACTTGAATTGCACGAGACGCCTCTTCTGTAGATGATAGTCATCTACGAGATGCGATTCATGTACTGCGTCTAGACTTGTCAAGACCTATCATAATTAGAAAGCTTGATGAAGATATGAACTAAAAAGCCCTTGAAGGAGTATTCGAAAATCATCACATCATGTGACAACCATTTAAACATGGATCTTACTTATGAATAACATCAAAACGCACCACTTATTCAATACAAGATGAAAATGTCATAAGAGACATTTTCCTAGATAATTAGATTGATTTTCACACAATAAATCTTGATCTTCATTGTCAGACAATAACTAAATTCAATTTTTATAATGATTCAAGTCTTTGGTATCCCCTTCTACCCATTTAAAATTCCTTTTTTCCCTTCAAATTCGGGTGAACCCATGAAAATCAAAGCTGCCTTTTTACTACTTCATATCGAGTTCGATAGCGAGCCCAGTCCGCTCAGTCCCCAAGTTCAGCCTCACATCGGCCCATTCAACTCCCTCGCCCTTCTGTCTTCCTCCGTCATCTCTTACACGTGGAAACATTCGGACTCAACCTCAGCTCGGAATCCCGAAGGAGCCCGTGGAAAGAGATCGGATAGACACCTTTCACTTCGCACCGATTACATGTCACCGCCCGGAAGCGCCATGAAACCACCGCACTCCCTCTCGCCGTCCGTATAAATTCCTGCTCCCTCACGTTCCTTCGTCCAAAGCCCTCTTGAAAAGCGCCCAGACCCACCGAAGCATACGATCACCGCTTCAAGAATTTCGTCGAACACCATGTCACTGATCCCGAGCTTCTTCGGCGGGCGTCATGGCGGCGTCTTCGACCCCTTCTCCCGCGACATATGGGACCCCTTCGAGGGCTTCGGCCTCGCCGCGGCCGTCCAGCCCCCGTCCGGCGGGGACCGGGAGGCTGCGGCCATAGCGAACGCGCGGATCGACTGGAAGGAGACGCCGGAGGGGCACGTGTTCAAGGTGGACCTGCCGGGGCTGAAGAAGGAGGAGGTGAAGGTGGAGGTGGAGGACGGGAGGGTGCTGCAGATCAGCGGGGAGAGGCGGAGGGAGCAGGAGGAGAAGACGGACAAGTGGCACCGCGTGGAGCGGAGCAGCGGGCGGTTCGCGCGGCGGTTCAGGCTGCCGGAGAACGTGAGGCTGGACGAGGTCCGGGCCAACATGGAGAACGGGGTGCTGACGGTGGTGGTTCCCAAGGCGGAGGAGAAGAAGCCCGAGGTCAAGGCCATCGACGTCGCCGGCGGAGAGTTGGAGAGGGAGAGGGCGGAGTGAGCTGAAGCTGACGAGGGAGGCGCGAGGAGAGAAGAGAAGGTGGTGTTCTGGTGAATAAGGCCAACGTCATGGCTGTGTTCCTTTGTTTGCTTTGGTTTTCCTTCTTGCTTTTTATCTTTTCCGGGGTATAATATCGTAGATGAAGATGAAGATGAAGATGGAAGGTTTCGATGTAAGGGTTTTTTTTTTTTGGCTAAAAGATGTAAAGAGGGGTTTTGTGAATCGCCACAGTGCGACTATATGACATAAGTGACAAATATAATGACAATACTTATGAAGCGAATAAATATAATGATGGACCGAGGAAAGTACTACCCCTATAAGAACGCACTTTTCGAAGTCTTTAGACAATTTTTTTTCATCATTTTTCATTCGATAAATTTTGGAATTTTTTAAAAAAATTATAGATTATTGGCATCGAGGTGCCCAATTGCCCATGCCCCGATCCCTGTCGGACTTGAGACTTTAATGCGGTTCTTCGATTGTGATTGTTCATTAATGCTCGAATCAGAAAAATATTTTTCAGTTTATTTTTAGGTTTTGGCAATGAAAATCAAGAAAATATTGTTATTTTTGAAAATTATTTTTCTAGAAAATGTTATATTTTTCGTGGACTTAAAAGTATAATTAATTTCCCCGACATTTGCCCAGCGGTAGTGGTGGAATTTCCAATTACTAACTAAGCGTAAGTGAGACATATGATCTATCCATCCATAAGGTATGATCGGACTTACAAAATGAAAATCAAACGGCCACCAAGAAGCTCCTTCAACCAAGCATTTTCCAATAAAAACAGAAAAGAATAACGGGAAGGAATCCTTGAGGTCAGCCTTCGTCGGCGGAGAATTAATCCACTGCATCACGAGCGCGACATTAGAGCGGACCGGTTTTTCTTTTTGCTTTTTTTTTTTTTTTCTTTTCTATTTTTTATTTTTTTTTATTTTATTTTTATTTTTAGCAAATATTTTTTTTTTTTAAGCGACTCTAATTTGTGGTCACGTATTGCCACGTGGCCTTTCATTCTTTTTTATAAAGACAAGTCGGTACTTTTCATCACACGGATCAGACGGAACTAATAGAGGTACATGATTATATATATTTTTAAAAAATTTAAAAAATTCTGTTGTATTTTCATGATAAGCTTTGCAACTTTTACTATTTTTCATTTTTATATACATGACATTGACATAACACATTCAAAGACTGCAGTGCATGAACATCAAGGCAAAGACTGCAGTGCATGGTATAAAGAAATTCTGGGAGGGAAGTAACTGCCGTATTTTTTAAACTATGGAAGAAAATATTTTAAACAAACATTTAGGTGTTAACAAAAATCAAGTGGCTTGCATTATTAGTTAGGTCATCAACTTTTTGTTTGTTTACTCCCTGTCCATGTCAGATGTTGATTTGGGGACTCGGTCACTAAGAAGTTGTTTGTTTACTCCCTTTGTTTACTCCCTGTCCATGTCACATGGTGGTTCGTGGACTCGGTCAATAAAAAGTTATTTGTTTACTCCTGTCCATGTCAAATATTGGACTTGGTCAGTAATTTTTATGGAAGAAGAATCGAAATCATATTAAGAAATTAATCAATGGATGTGCAAACGAAATTGAACTGGGGCTTAGCAATCCAAAAATCAGTTTCGAAGTTTTTGTTCCAATTTTATATTCAATTAGCTTTATTTTTTTTGTCTAAATCCGGACGGAAATACGGGATTTTGTGTGTGTAATCTTCCCTTTTTTTGTCCTTTCTTCCCTGTTTTGGTCGAATCCCTTTTTCTGTTCAATAGTCAAAAGCATAGGTAAGCTCTGGGAGCACATCTGTTACGCTGACGTGGCCACAGCCTCAAAGTAGGTCCCGCCAAAGTGACGCAATACCCCACCTCCAATCATGAACCAACTCGCGTGAGTCACGACTCACCGCCAGCTCGGACATCCGAAAACCCGGTTCAGCCCTCGAGAGTCCTTCAAAATTACCAAGAATGCCTGTCCCTATTCCTGCCATCCTCTCGCCTGGAATATCTCTGGGCCGATCCTCCGTTGCCACTCTGAACTCTCTCCATTTCTCCGCGTGCGTGACGGACGGAAGCTTCCGGAGCTGCTTCTCCCATGGCTTCATCGCTCGCCTCCTTCGTCGCCTCTTCGTCGCCGTCGTCTTCGCTCGCTCTCCGCCGCTCGAGAGCCTTCTCCGATCACCTCGCTCCTCCGCCATGTCCGCCTCTCGGAACACCTCGCGCTCCTCCGCTCGACTGCAAATTCCCCCTGCTCAGCATCGTATTCTGGCGAGATAGGTGAGCGACTGTTCTTTTAGCGTTCGTGCTGTTTTGTCCCGCTTAGGATTAGATTGAGATGGGAATCCGCAGCTGCGGGGACCTCGGTAGCTCTTCTGTTTTTCTTTGTCCCTGGATTTTGAGTACTTTGCGGCCGATGAACTTGACCGATCGTCGGGGCTCTTGATCGGGAGCGTCGATGGTCTGCGTCTCGGAATATAGTTTGACGAAGGAAATCCGGTTGGTTTCTCCTGTATCTTTTTGTCTGATCGCTCGTTTTCTACGCGCATCTGCGATCATCGCATTAAATAGCGTCGAGGAAATTGTGATCGAACGGTTGCCTGAACTCTAGTTTTAGTGTTCTAGTTGGCACCTATCTAAAGCGAGGATAGAACGATCCTGCAGAAAAAAGGCTGATATACACGGCTTCCGGAGAAGCAAAGAAGTATTTTGTTGTTGTTGTTGTGCGCGTTTTGTTCGGCTTATTTATTCTTCATATTCATTTTGATTATTATGCAGAAACATTGTCCATGCTTCTGCTAATGGCACGAATGCTGTGGATGTCACCTCAATGGTAAGTAACTCGAAAACAGTGCGAAAGTATTGGACATTTGAACCATGAAACACAGATGTCTCTTTTGATATTAGGTGTTGGTGCCTATTGGATCCTTTAAGCTCGTGATGAAATTTGTGGAGAAGTGGCCTTCCATCTAAATTTACTTCAATTGTTAATAGAGCTTAACTGCCAATTAAAATCAGTGTTTTTTTCCCTGTCTTTGTTGAGTAATGAATGCCTTCATAGTGGCCATTTTCTCTTCCATTGCTAATTGTTGGCAATAAACAAGCATCTTTCAATTGTGATGTTGAAAATCAATGTCTGGATGGGACCATCCTTTCTTTATATATTGAAAATCTGTAGCTTGGTTGACATATTGTGAAGGCGTTTTGTCTTTTATTTTTCTTTTCTGTTTACCAACTATTTTCTGCAACATGCATCTTCTGCTTACGTTATTCAGTTGTAAGATGGAGAAGCTGGTCTTCTGCTGTGGTCATTCCCACAGCTTCACTGAGATTTACTATATTGCACTCATCAGTCCTTCCACGTTTTTTGTCCCCTCTCATGTAGATGACGTACAAATAGGAGCCTAAATGTGATGTTCTGTCGTGATTTAGCCCTTTACTTGTTCAAACGTTTTCTTTGATAGGAATCTCAATAATGCGATAATGAGATTTTTTAAATTGTTCTTCAAAGTATGAAGTGCTATTAAAGCTACTTCACCTAACTAGACAGTAGTTTCAATAGAAGCATGGGTGTCATTTATAGTTCGTAGAGAGTACAAAAAGTGTCTCCACATGTTTCTTGTCTGATGACATGACGCAAGTGCAATTTTTTCTACAGTCTGATGACAGTGCTGATTATGTTCCCATGCCAGTGGTGCTGATTGATCAAAATTCAGATTCAGATGCAACTATAGTGCAACTCAGCTTTGGGGATCGCCTTGGGGCTCTTATTGACACGGTGAGGTGGCTTTTTATAAAGATTTTGTTGCCAAATCTTTCCTAAAAGTAGCAGGGGTATTGGTTTCAGTTTCAGGAATATTAGACTTGGAAACTAGTCATAGTCTCCATGATGAAGTTCTGAAAGCATGGTTGTTCTTAAACATCCACTCATTAGGAGGCAAAAGGCTTTTCTGGTTTTGCTTTTGTTCTCTATTATTCTTGCCCTTGGTGGCTGCCATATAATTTTTTCCAACACTTGGTAAATATAGTTGGGGAATTCAGGTATGGAACACGAATTTGAAGATTCATATTCCAAACTGGAAATTGGATCCAAATGCATATGGTAAATTCCAGGGCACATGTAGAAATCTTTTGCTTTTGCAGTAAGAAAGTGTGCCCTTTTTGTTAAATGCATTGCATGGCTAGTTTTGCCTCTTCTTTGCTACTCTTTCTGGTTGTGTTCAATAGCTTCACTGGTGTAGAGGCTGCCTTTGTATAAGTTGCAGGTTGCTTTAGTTGCATGCATGTGCTGCCAATGCTTGTTCCAGCAACAATTCTCTCAGTTTTTCCCCTTTTTTACTGAGTGACTGGATATGTCTGCTTGTCTGTCAAAATTGTGTACATCCTACCAAGAATGATGGCTAATATACCATTCCTATTGCCTTTTGGCGAATTGGTCTAATTAGGGCTTTTTCTGTGTTATTCTGCATTCCCGGATTGACTTGCTTAGCCATTTTACTTTTGTTTTAGGAACCAATCATTCAAAATTTTCTTGTAAGCCCCTTTTAGGCTCAAGACTCGAACCGGACTATATAGCATAAACTTGTGAGCATAGTGTCTTGTATCTTGGGTTGCACTGTCCAAATGGTTGAGTTATTCGAATAAAATAGCAATGAATCATCTAAATTGGTTGCTTTCCTTTGAGTTATTCTTTTGATATGAATGTGTATTTTCTTAGGGTTGGAAATGATTAGAGTACATCCATTGAGTACTAGAATAAATCTACCTGTAGAGAAGTTCTTAATGGCATAGGAATCTGGGTAGAGTTTTGCTTCCTTGTGTATTTTCTGATGAGATTAGATTGATGATTTATGTGTAGATGAGAGCATTGAAGGATTTAGGATTGGATGTATCAAAGGGAAGTGTTACCACAGAGGGAGCTGTCAAGCAAACAAAATTCTACATCACAAGACTGTAAGAGACTTCATCTATACCAGCCACACTTGACGTATTTTCTGACATAAAATTGTTTGTCTCTATGGAATTGTTGATCCATGTCCTCTATGCATATTCTCTCATATGTAATTCTCTGTGGTTCAATGTTATTTATGTTTTTGCGTTGAGGATCAACTTTTCAGTATTGTTAGCTGAATAAGTTGTTGCACTTGCAGTGGTCATGACTACTTGTCTGTTATCATCCATGCTTTAAAGATTTCATTTGTAGAAACTATAGAACACAACAGACTATTGTCCCCTGTGCCAGTGTTCTCTGGCCTTCTGCCATGTCATTGCAAGCATTTGTCTTCTCTTCTGGCAGCCACCATCTAAGAGTATTATCCTTGAAAAGAAAGAACTGAAATTAGCTAGCGGCATACATTGGTTCCTACAACTTTTTGCTTTTGTACTCCTATTCGACAGTTGGGTAGCATGGAGATCAGTGATAGAGTAACTTGTAACCTGGAAAAATAGACCTCCTAGCCGAAAGATATCTTCATTTCTTATTCTAGCTTCTACGTTTCGGGTCATTTTAAAGGAGACAGGTAGAAGGGCTTTCAAATATTTGTCTTTCATTCTAGCTTTTACTTGTTGGCCCGTTCCAAAAGAGATAACTAGAAGGGCTTGTGTAGGCACTTGAGAGGATAAGTTGCCATCCTCTTTGGTCCCAAGTTGGCAAGCTTATTTGACATGCATTCTATGGCACCCCCAAGTCCCGCATGAAGTTGGACTGTTGGAGGGAGATGGTTGAGTGACATAAGTAGCAGCCCAGCCCCCTTTTTTTTTTTTTGGGGGAGAAGCAGCCCAGCCCTAATGATCACCAACTTGAGTGCCCCTTTTGGGGAGGTTGGCTTGGCCATTAGATCAGGGTAGGGTCGTTACGCATTCCTCTTCGAGTTGTGGCCCAGAGAGAACTGACAGACGGTTTTTGCATGGATTGCACCTCTTGGTGGTCTATTGCAATTGTGTTTGTGTGGTAATGGGACATTGCCTAACTATCGGCAGAGTTACCTCTAGCATGTGCCATAAAAGAAGGCTATTAGTAAATTCCTTTGGTACAGTGTAAACTATATATTTGATGGCCGAATTTCTCGGCATTTAGAAAATTTTGGCTCACATTATTGGCCAGCAGTCGTACATTTACCATGTCCTGTAGTGGTTAGATAAGCTCTGTGAGTGGACAAGCTAGGCAAAGGGGCCTATTTCCGCCCATATTTTTCCACCCCACAAAAGAAGCAAGCATCACATTTAAGGACCTGAGAAGGCTTTAAACATCATTGTTTAGGTCTATTCTCAAGAATATGAGTGCATCTTTGTTGTCATTTTCTATCTTCTTGAAAATTGGTTGAGTCAGTGAGAATGAAAATTCTCAATAAAAATTGAAAATTGTGAGAACATGCTCATCGGTATCCATCAGAATCATGAGAAGTTATACTTCGGTTGTATCTAAACCCTCTTTTTCTCATTTAAAAAAAAAAAAAAAACTCAAAATAAAGAAATTGTATTCTGTTTGTAGGTTTAATTTTGCAAAACAGCTTACCTGTTTTTGCTGGACATTGCGTCGAAGATAATATCAGACATTTGTTGTGACCTATTATCACAGTCAGACGTGATTTGAAACAAAATTGTTGGATCTTCAACCAAACAGGCACTAAGTTTCTCTGTGGACTCAATTTTAGCTGTGGTTGTCTTTCGAATATTTTCTCCCTTCGTGCATGCAAAGATAGGTAAATTTTAGTATCACATTATGGGAAGCAGTCACTTATCAAAACAAATGAAAAGGGGTAAGCAGTCATTTATATAATTTTGTTCTTCAGGGACACTGGCCGCAAAGTTGACGATCCAGAGCTGTTGGAGAGGATCCGCCTTACGATTATCAACAATCTTTTGAAGTATCATCCAGTATGAATTTGGATTCTTGCTTCGTAGTGTTTTTTAAACTGGGTTCTTTGGTGAGAATATCATAAATATTTTCTAGTGGACATTAATACTGGTTGTGAATTTCTTGGTACCCTTACTATTTAACCTGTAGGAGTCCAGTGCACAACTTGCATTGGGTGAGGCATTTGGAATACAAGCTCCAGGGAAGAAGGTGATGTGCTTTTTAGATTTCTGCAAGTTACATTATCTCGGTTTGCGTCAATTTTACTTTGTCACTTCTTCGCTCATTCCTAGTGATAGAAAGTCCTATAAAAAAACTTAAAGCTTTTAGGTTGAGGGAGTTTTGTGTATATAAGGCCAGTGTAAGACCTATCAACAATTAATCTGGGTAGTTAGTTAAGCACATAAAATAGGATTAGCCAATTGTGTGAAGGTATGAGGAATTATCTGTTTTGTAACTGCTGGGGGACATACTTGTTTTGATATTTTGCTGTTCGCCACCAACTGGAACCCACTTGCTTCAGAATTTTGTGAGAGTCCATGATTCTTTTGGCATAAATTCAAATTTTCTCTTGGTTTCCTCCATACAAGCTTATGTCTCATCATCAGTGCATAATTTATTCATTTTCCTATTCCCATACAGAGGAAGTTAGTAAGTTTGGCACCATTACTAAGCCAGCATTGCGAAAACACTATAATATGCTACTGGTTGGAGTTGTTCACAGAAGAAGAAAAATATTCTGGAGAGAAGAAAAATCTAGGTGAAATTGCTGATGATTTTCGAATGATAAATATATAATAGAGATAAAATGGTTTTCTACTTTGTCAAATTATATCTTTTTCTTTTTTGGGAAACATGAACCTCATTCAGTCAACTTTAAAATTATGTAGGAACATTGAGAGAACTATCTAAAACACTACTTGAAGAATCCATTAGATCTAAGCAACATAGACTGATTACCTGTCGTGTCAAACTATTCTTGCTTCAATTGGTCCACGATTTTGTTGGGAGTCCGGCTTTTAGTTTGGATTGGTGGGTTTGCATTTGAGAGTGTTTTTTAGGTAATTTTGAGGTCTTTAAATATTACACATTCCAATGAAGCTGATCATTAGAAATGCTTAATCATTTTTTCCTTCATAGGTTCTTACTCTTTTTTAATCCTTACCATACACATTCTTCTGATAACTGTTGCTTCTGCACCTTGTGTGACTGTGTTAGGAAAGATGTGCTTGGACGACCATATAGTAGAACCATATCTTGGTCAAGAAGTAATCGCCCTATGATGGCAGGCCATACATCCAATTTAGCTTTGAGTGATAGATAATTCAAGTTGTAAATCACGCAGTCATCTAACAGTTTAAACTTTCATATAAATCTGCAGTAGTCTGATACTTTCTGCATGTGGAACATGATTCATCAAAACTGACATATCCCCACGGATAGCTGCAAAATTTCTGTGTTCAAACAGCAGGAAGAGGAAAAAAGATGCCATTTCTGTTTTTCAGGCAAATAAAATCTCTCCGTGCTCAGAAATGATTTGTTTTAACATTTTTCTCATGACGAATCTATTTCAAAAGTTCCCCTTCCTTGTTCTGGTTTGGCATGAAAGATATTTCATTTATTGCCTTATGGTACTTCCTGTTTAGGGAACTAGTAGTTTGGCCATTTCACATTCAGAGCTGTGCTATGACCGTGTATAATCTGATGTGCTAAGATTTTCTACTCCAACTGATAGAAATTTTGCACTTGTGCTGTGAAGTTATCTATAATGAGTGGCATTCTTTATCTTATAACAGCTTGATGTTGACATCACTACTCGCATTCAAGTGAAGGAAGATGGACCGAAGAGGAGGTATGCATTTTCATCAGACCATCTTTGTATAGCCAAATACTAGATTCCCTGGATTTTGGTAAATTACACATCTTTGTATTCAAGAGAGGTTATTAATAGATTGCTTATGCAAATTTATCCTGCTTTGGACCAGCTTGCTTTACGTAGAGACAGCAGATCGACCTGGATTGCTTGTAGACATCATCAAAAATCTTGCTGACATTAATATCAATGTCGAATCGGCAGAGATTGATACAGAAGTATGATAGATTAGCCTGTTTCTTGTATCACTTCTGTTTGCAGCTCTATACATGTTCAAGTTGTTTGTATATTATGGTCCCATTTAAAAGGTGTTCTCACTTACAGGGGTTGGTGGCTAAAGATAAATTTTATGTGAGCTATGGAGGAGCAGCACTGAATAGCTCATTGTCTCAGGTAATTGATGATGACTTAAAAAATCTTGCTTTCAGAGCATCTCAAAAGACTCTGTGCTCACATATTCTGTTGAATTCCTGTCAAATGTAGTGATTTGGGTGGAATAGATGGTTGTTAAATTCCTATTCTGGATTGTAAAATCATAAGATCATATGAGTTAAGAATAATATAACACAATGATTTGAAAGTGCTTATTCAGTATTCTCCTCTTCAAGAGTACAGAAAGAAGCTAATTTATAGGGCATAGAAATCAACACCCGGACCAACTACACAACAAATTCTCCAATGTGCCCCCCTCAAACACGATCTGGTGGACAAGCACACCAATTAAGCACAAATTATATCTTCAGTGCTATGTATTGAATCCCGAAAGCCAGAAAGCGGCTACAGTTGTGGATCTGAAACATAACCATGAGTCTATATCTTTAGAAGGATCTTCTTGGGTTCCTATCTTAACTGATGAAAACATGGGAGTGATTCTTCTGATCTCATGGGCTAAATTTGATATAATTACCATATAGATTACAATTCTAAAAAAAATATATTCATTCGAAATTTTAAGTTCATGAACTAAAATATATAGACCTTACTGATATTCTATTTCTAGAATTAATGTGTGTTTTTAAATTATTCATGAGTTTTATCTAATTAAAACCATTATTCGATAAAAATAATTATGTTTTATACCATGTAGGATCAAAATTTTGACTATCATCTTTGGGAGCACGTTGTATAAAGACCTTATCTATAAAGTCTGTTATTTGTACTCACAGGTTTTACTCGCATTATTATTCTGAAATTGCAGGTGCTAGTTAATTGCTTGCGATACTACCTTCGAAGGCCAGAAACGGATGTTGATAGTTACTAACAACTGGACCAAGAAATTGTGATGTAAACAAAATGTAACGATTCTTCTAGCACAAACTCTATTGTCTTGGATCAACAAATATACATTTTCATCAGTGTCAAGTTCGATGTGGAAGAGACGTGGCAAAACTTTTCCACCATGAACCTATGAATGAGAAAGCAGTAGATAGAAATGTGGTGTCAATTTCTAAAGGGCCATTTGTGCGTCATAGAGTGGCCGCTGTATTCTCATGGCGCATTCTCTTTCCCAGGAGGTAATTGATCCACATCATCTTGTGTGATTCTATTTCTTTCAGCCAGAAAGGATGAATATCATTTGCTTGGTTATCGTTACTTCACTTCTTATGCTTTTGATGTCTCTCCCACATTTGATTGGAATTCCTACGTCTTCCCAAATAATATTTATACATTGGCTTGATTTTCTTCGTATATTATTTTCTTGAAGCACAATGGCCGCTGCTGTCACCGAAAGTTGACCTTATTGTGTTTATGATCCAGTCAATGGATGCATTGACCAGCACGGTAAACAGTTGAATCGATATAAGTACGATGAACTCGTAATATCATCATGGAATCTTTCTCAACATTACATTAAGGTAGTGACTTTTACTTGAAAAAAAAAAAAAATTGCCTGACTTATTTATACTCGTTCAATCTATTTCTTAATCAGTATGTTCGAACTTCAAACATCTTTTCCGGAAGTCTTATGTCCACTAATATTGACGGATGGAAAAAATTGTGTACATCTTTTGCTTAGTGTGACGACCTCTTGCCTAATAAAAGTTCTAATGTAAGCAAGATTTGTGACCAGTGACTAGACACAAGCAGTCATACCTGCTACCAGCGTTGCTTTATCTGTTATCTATTGTCGAAGCACTGATCCTGCCATATTCACAGCTTAAATTCAGTTGCCCAAAAAAATTTGCTTGAATACCTTGGAATTGCAATGGAACTTAGTTGACAGTAAAGCCCTAGGACTATCCCACCTTTTCTAATGATCATTTTTGTGCATCCTAAAGTCACTACTCTATTCCGTTAAGGGTGAGCACTAGGCAAATGCTAGAGTTATCTGTATTTGTTTTCTTCATAATGGACTCCAGCATAATTTGCAGTGTATCTCAACATGTGGGATGAGTGGTTGGCGGATCAGAGTGAGACAACGATGTCGATGATACTAATATACTTTGTCAGGAGGAGTTGGAGAGCCATACAAAAGAGTGGCTTTCTTCAATTTGCTTTCTTTATACTCTTCAAGCATCGAATATATGGTATAAGACAAGAACACATCGATATATTGTACGAAGTGGCCACAGAAAGGCGGCCAAAAGTGAGCCTGAGTGACAGTTGGTGCCATGTTCAAGTGAACTACTTCCTTCTTTTCAAAGGAAAGAGTTCTGTTTTTTAAGAGGAAAAGACAGAATAATGGCGTTCTATTATCCAGGAAACAATCTGCCGTGCTTGTCCTGACGTAGAAATCCTCAAATGTGCAGTTTGCATGTCTTGATTCTTGCGGAGAAAAAACTCAAATCCCAGCTTGTGCAATTCTTGCTTCTCCCCTAAAGAAGGGCAAACAAATGTCCCCCAAATTTCAGATTTTGTTCGTGACGCTCCTCCATGTTCATCTTATTAGGGGTTCTGACCCTGATCCTATCCAAGACTTCTGTATACCCAGCAGAGAAGAATCTGCGACCACCATCCAGTGCAAGAATTCATCGCTAGTCACGGTAGAAGACTTTGTGTTTTCCGGGATAAAGTTCCCTGGAAAGTTCAGCCAAACAGGATTATCAGCCACATCGGTGAATGCAAACATCTTCCCGGGGCTAAACACGCTCGGTATGTCCTTTGTAAGGGCGGATTTCGATATCAACGGGATTAATGTCCCGCATCTTCATCCCAGAGCAACCGAGGTGGCTTTCGTGGTGGAGGGAAGGGTTTATTCAGGGTTCGTCGACACTCAGAACAAGGTCTTTGCCAGAGTTCTAGACAAAGGTGAGGTGATGGTTTTTCCGAGAGGTCTAGTCCACTTCCAAATGAACGTGGGAGATAAGCCTGCCACTATTCTGGGGAGCTTCAACAGCCAGAACCCTGGACTGCTGAGAATTCCATCTGCCATTTTCGGGTCCGGGATCAGGGACGATCTCTTGGAGAAGGCTTTTGGGTTGAGCTCTGAGGACATGGCTAAGTTGAAGAGAAGGTTTGCTCCACCTACATAGGGTTGAAGTGGTGCTAATTTCCAAATTTCGAATAAGAGGTTAAGATTGCTTGTATCTGTCAATCAGACTGTAGTATTATGTATTTAATAAAATGAAGTGATCGAATCAAGGGTTCCGAACATGAAAATTCATCGCATGTTCTTGGATTCCCTTTATGTTCTCGACTCGATATGGAACAAATGCAGTCATAAGTACAGATTGGTCTCCTGTTCACCACCCTTAATTACTTCACATTTTCTTCAACAAGACTCTTTCTTCCGGTTGGTAGGATTAAAGATGAGTCGACATGATTGAGTACGAGGGAAAAAGGCTGGCGGGTAACTCATTTTGTCACTCCGAATGTGCTGTACTGAAAAAAGCCATCATATCTGCTCATGTCAAAGCCATCATGTCTCCTTTACTAAATTGAAAAGGTAAAGGCAAACCTTCCGTATGCGTCTATCGCGTCCCTTGATTGCTGCTCTCACCTGTGAGAAAAATAATGTGCATCATGACAAGAACATGGATCACAATTAGTGAGAGATCTCTTCTGCTTCTTTTAGTTATGTTCCTTCTGATCTCTAGTGGTCCAAGTTAGTCGCCTTGAAAGTGGGATCCTATGCCCTAAAGCATTTTCCCATGGATATTGCTCTCTCTCTCTCTCTCTCACGGTGAAAAAGTAAAGCTTCAGCTCTAACTAATTTTTCATCCACAAAGGAGTGGTCCAAGTTATTCACCTAATCCCTAATTTGTGCTTCTTTTATGATCCATCCATAGAGGAGTGGTTGGCTTTTCCTACAGTTCTATGAATGGCAACCTAATGCTGGATGACATTTTTCAAACTTGGAGAGAGAATTCGATGTCTCGTGACTGATGACTGTGGAGACTTTATAAGAGTTCTTCTATATGGGATACATTAATTGATATTAAAATTTATTGTTTTACGGATTGGTTTAATGATGTGAAATATAAAGATTTTTAATTAGTCTAACATGAAACTGGCTTGTGTGGATCGAGTAAAAATCAACCAATGATGAGAGGGCCTGTGGCTTAAAACTCTAAAAGTGATGCTCAAATTTCTTCTCTAAACCTAATGATGCACAAATAATGAGCATTTAGTAAATGCTGAAGGTAAGGGGCAATCTCATCAAGCCAATGACACAGAGAGCAATAGAGGAGGAATACTTGAGTTTTGGATTATCGCTATTCTGCATTAAGAATCATGTATTCCAAATTAGGTGCATAAATTTCTTTTTCTCCATTAATGCGTTTTAGATTCTAGTTATAGAGATTTTGGGTGCTGTTTTGACGGCTTACAGACTTGTCTACATAATACTAACATACCCGATTTCTTTCATTGTGGTGAAGTCACATTCAAGGACCGAAACAGTGTTTGTGCATTGGACCTGTATAGTTTATCTTATGAGACCTAATACCATTCAAATAACAAGTTGGAGATGCTTGGTTCGATCTAGATTTTGACATGCCCTACGACACTCTTCACCTGACATGTGCATCTGGGCAAGTATATCGGCTTGTAAGAAGACGAGCATGGCAAGCAGACGCAGAGCAGCAACCACATAACAAACGTGATGACAACCGTCAACGATGAACATCACATTCGAATTTACATAGATGAAACTCGAAGAAAACACACCATCATTCGAAGAAGCAGTTCTACAAGCCCGAAAACTAGTTCCTACTCAAATACTTGAACTAAATTTCCAACGCTTAGAGCAAAGCAGTTAGCATTTCGTTCCAAGTATCGGGCACGCCTGGGAGGCACCAGTGGCTGCAATCAGATGAGAAGCCTCTCGGATTCTGCCTCTCCTGCTGGTTCATCGCTCTTCTGTACACTGAAGGATGCCCGTCTCTCCTTAGTGCAGACATTGCCGTTATGTCCTGCAAATACACAGGGAATCTCATCCTCCTCACCACTTGTTGCAGCACGACCAGCTGCTCAGGGACATGCCGGTGGCTGAAGTAAGCCAGAGGTTGCTTCTGATTGTAGCATTTCCACCCATTTTCCCTAGCCACACAAGGGGACAAGTCAAATGATGCTCTCATTATAAAGAAGATGGTATTTTACTTTGGACCTAGGTTTTAATACATTATAAGGTCATGCAGTGCTTTTACTAACAAAAACCAAACTCTGCCTCTCTCTGTCTACAAAAAGCAATTCCTCCTCGTCTTCTTTGATGCCGATTCAGGACAAAGCTCTACTACTTTGAACTAGGATACGAATAAACAGATAGGTTTCTTTTTTTGCAGTCTTTAATGAAAAGAGTTTAAAGTATAAAAGCAAGTGCAAGTACCTGTTGTGCCTAGGTGACATGCTTCTGAAAATGACTCTGGTTCTCCGAGGATCTAGATTCAAGTCCACCCATTTGGCCCATGTAGTGAGTCCTTTTTCATAAGCCACCATTGGATTTATGTTCGTGAACATGGATCTTCCCTCCATGTAGTAATCCCACCTGAAATTGATGGTTCCACATTCTAAAATCAGCAGAATAAACTTTTTTGGCTCTACAAACGTCATGTTGGCTACATAACGATGCTTCTGATATGGTCTTCGAGAAAGGGGAATGAATTCGCTTTTCAATCTTCGGAAGACTAAAACAGAAAAAAGGTAAGTGGCAGGTATTCATCTTACGAACTCCATTTGTCGGAGTGAGTCCACCAGTGAGCAGAATCGAACACAAGGACGTCAACTCCTCTCCAATACTTGGCATTCTCCTCAATCAAATCCAAGTGCAAGATTCTCTTGTTTTGAGGCCCTTTGGTCAGCTCCACAAGCAGTGGAGCCCAGGAAAATTCTATCGACGTCTCGAAATCCTGCCAAGAAAGTTATGCGCATTAAAGAAAAAATTCAAGTGGCGTTGAGTTTTCTAGTAAAAGAAGCATCGACAGATGAATAAAAGTTATACAGCACAAGAAGGTCAAGTAACAAATTTGAGCTTTTTTAGATGAGTTGGTTGATCATTATTCCACCATAGCTTTCAATCTTTTAGGTAAGACAGACTGCTTGCACTAGTATTAACACAGAAAGAAGTTTGGGAAGTGGGTAAAAATCAACTTCCCAATGTCAAGGTCTCTCACCATTGCATGAAAAGCCATGGAAGGGCCGTTGTAAGACACTGTTTTCCGGCCGGTCGGAATCACGCCTTGCACTAAGCACACAAGAGACTCCCACTGATTCCTCATTATGGAATCGCCTACCAGCATTATTCTCTTCCTTCTTATCTTTGCCAGAAATTTCAGTGCATCAAACCTGAAAGACAACACTCCCAAAGACTATAAAGGCCTTCATATGGTTCAGGCAAAGCAAGAACAAAGTCATAACATTTCCCAAGTTTTTCTTCTTCTTTATCAGAAAGAGGATGTGATGATGGTAATGATACCTCGGCAGTGAGCATGCATGGGGCTTCCACCTCCACTTCTGGTAATCCGAATCGGGTCGTCCGTTTCTCTGGCAAGTCACGGTGCTGCTGAGGTAAGGGCAGTTGGAATCGTAGAGAGGGTACGATTCGTCCACCACCCACTTCCCGGTCGACATGTCGCAGCTCTGCCTCCGAGGATCGTGCCTCGACTGGACCATGTCCACTCCATCCTCTTCGTCCGGCCACGAGCTGTCTTCTTCCTCCACCAGGTCGTTCACGAAGTGCGTGGACTGGCAGCGCTCCAAGTGGGCGAGACGGGCAATGCAGAAGAAGAGGAGGATCGAGAAGAGCTTGGGTCTCACCACTTCGGCCATTGGAGAGCTGAAGGTCCCCCCTTGAAAGGAGTAGCGAAGTGAAACGTCCACTTAAAAAGGGAAGTTGACCGCAACATTTTTTCCATCAAGGCATGATTTGCGGTCTCGAGAGGTCCCACATCTCCCTACCTCCCTCCCTCTCTCCCTCTTTCCCTCCCGTGATTTCCATGTCTTCTTGTAATGATGATCTCCAGCACTGTCCTGGATCGACCGTGATCAAGGACTGGAGCCGCGTGGGCCGTTCACCGATGTTACTCCTTCGAAAGGGAGATGAAGGAGGACGATGAATGAGCAAGACTTCGTACGTACTACGTACGTCGACCGATGTTGTTTCGCAAAGATAAACACCTGCTCCTAGCTTTGTTCCTCGGCGAATCGACCGTAGAGCAATCGATGGCATAAGATGCTGTCCTCCCTTATTCGTACAGGAGTTGGTGCGGTTGAAAAGGTGAAAACGGAAAAGCAAATGACCATCTCGGCCCGTGAATTGCGGACGAAGGGCACTCCTTCACCTTCGCTTTTGACGGACGAAAGAGGAGGGGGCACTTCCTTTTTCTTTCTTTTTATTTATTTAAGGCTGAAAACAACACCACACCCAACAACAACGACATAACTACCGAGATTACGGCAGTGGCCAACCTCTCCACTTTGGAAGGGGATTCCCCCACGTGGGGGCTAGGGCCCAGGGGTGGAGGACATGTGAGCGGGGGGAGTGGGGTTTCACAGCCTGTACATAGCACAGGCAGTGACTTGTACAATAGATATAGGATTAAAGACCGGACTAGGAAAAAGAAAGAATTGGAACAACTTTGAAATTCGAGGTCTGTTAGTTTTTTTTTTTTTGTCAGTCCATGCTTATTCCCGTTCTACACTCACTCTCGACTTTTCTCCCTACCTCTTGAGCGTGGGAGTCGAAATTCGCGTCCTTACCTCATTCCTTAAGGTGGGAATTTGAACCCCTCATTTCCCCATTCCATGTTGGAAGGGTGGCCACTGGGGCGAATCCCAGTGGTTCGAGGTCTGTTAGTTAACTGACCTAATAGTAATTAATTCTATTTTTGGTTCTTGAGAATAAAAAAATATATATGAAATCCGTTTGATAAATTTTTTGTTCTCAAAAATAAATTTGTTCCTAAGAATATATTTGAAACAAAAACACGAAATAAAAAAATCACTTATTTGTTTTCGGGAACAATTTCAAAATCAAGCTTGACCTATCTTTCTTCTTTTCTCCTTATTTGTTTGTCTTCCTTCCAACTGATCACTGGCCACTACTGGACCTCACCTAGCCGATCACCGCAAGCCTCGGCCTCGCACATTTGGCAAGGTCCAATGAGCTCGCCGAACCTCGCCTAGTTGATTGTCGGCCATTGTGGCCGATAGTCGGCCACCGTTGGTTGGCAGTTAGCCACAAAGGAGGAACAAGGAGAGAAAAAGGGGGGAAAAGAGAGAAAAAATAAGAAAAATATAACAAAAATATTAAAAAATTAAAAGAAACAAAAAAAAAAATTGAGAGTTCTACTAAGCGTATTTTTATTCCAAGAGTAAAAACTTTGGACAATTACCAAGCGTCTTTAAATGCTTAAAAATTGTTCTCAAGAACAAATTAAAAAAAGAATCATTTATGAATGGAAATTGTTTCATAAAATATAATAGTTATCAAATGTATCCTTAATCTCTTGATTTTGTAACAGTGAAAAAGGCCTCTTCGATTTAGTCAACTTTGACAAAAAAAAAAATATATATATATATATATATAGTCAACAAATCAAGCCACAAATTTAACACTTGACCTAAGAATCCTTGAGCAGACCACATGGTGCCACTTCGAGGCAAAAGAGGCCTCAAAAGATCTGAACATGACCCTTGTTCTAATATTATGCGAAATTAATATTTAAATATTTTAGTAGTAATTGCAATAACCCGCTCAAGTGTACCGCTCGCAAGTTAGAAATAGGGACCTATTTTGACACTTCCTGGACCGTATTGGAGGAGCTCTGTACAAAAAAAATGAAAAAAAAAAAAAAAACCAACGCTGATATGGATTGGAGAACGTGCATCGAATTGTATTAATTTCATAAATATGGATACAATCCTTGTATTTGAACCTCATTGTTCATTCAAAGATTTCCCATCCGTAATATTGAATTTAAAAAGGTAGCGAAACTATTTCAGAATTATTTGGATAAACGTCAGTTTCCACCCATAATGGATCCATACAAAAGTCCAATCTGTTGACTTGGATAGATTTCAGATTTGATTCATATGTCAGCCCCGATTTAGGTTATGTTTGACTAATTTTCTTCGTTGCCGTTTTAGTTTAGTTACTTAACAATTCAAGACAAATTGTCCTGTTTTAATTGGAAAGTTATGCCAAACTCGCATGGATGACAATTTCTCCCTTTACCCTCAAACTACGGCTGAAAATATTCTAGTTGCACCATATAAATTTGCTACGAAAATTGAATTTTGATGGCATTTACTCGTAGGCTAAGACCTTGTTTAATAACTAGTCAAATAGTATTTGATTTTATTCTTTTATTTCCTAGAACAAAAAAAAAAAAGAATAGAAATCTATTTGGTAACTCTTTTGTTCCCACAAATAGATTTGGAACAGATAAAAAAGTATTAAAAAAATTTATTTCTTTATTTTGGAAAACAACTCCATAATCAATACCACTTTCTTTTTTTCTCTCTTCTTTTCTTTTTTTCTTCTTTTTCCTTTCACTAGTACCGACTAAATGAGGGCCAGTGGCCTCATCAAAGCCTCGCCGATAGTTGGGCAAGGCTCGACCTCACTAGGCCACGACGAGGTCGGCATCACCTGGCCATGGTGAGGTCAAGCTTCGCGGTGGCCCAGTAAGATCGAGCCTCATTGGTTGCTAGGCGAGCTCAGGCTTAGGCCGAAAGTCATAAAAGAATTTGAGGTTCATATCAAATGTATTTTTATCTTGGAAATATAAATTTTGGATAATTATCAAATGCTTAAAAAATTATCAAAAGAGTTGAATCATAAAAAATCATTTCTAAGAATAAATTGTTTCCAGAATAGAATAGTTACTAAACGAACCGTAAAGAGCTTTCACCATCTACAAACTCGTATAGGCTAAATAGTTTATCGAGTATCGACTATCTACCTTCATTTCACTCAAATTGGTCAGTAGAAAAGATTCTCCAGCGTTACTAAGATGCATCTTCTCCGAATTCAGTAGTAGTTAGAACTGATCTTTGCTTCCTTCATTCGATATTGCATCTTTGAGAGTCAAAATGTTAAGATTTGAAAACCAATCTACTCAGTTAATGACAAGATTTTCCAAATTCTCTTGAGGATTGCAACAATTGTCCAAGGCTTAGAGAACACTGATTGAACCGCATGGGCCCAAGCTCAGACCAAAGTGTGGTTTTGGGCCAAGCGAGTCCATCTCCTTGCAAACATACTGCTAAAGAAGCTGTGTACATCTTGACCACTGCCCGCCCATCGCCGCCTCCACTCGTTGTGGCAGTCAAAACCCATGAGCAAGCGAAGCTCAAAGTCAGCGGCCTCTGGTATGAACCGAGATAGTCCTGGAGCCGAGGTGGTCACGACCTCTCGCTTGAGCCACCTCCAATTGTAATCCATCGTTCGACAGCGTTTAGATCCGGGTTGTTTTGCGTTTTTTCCACTGATCGTTGAGTTGAATCTAACTCCGAGTTTTTCCTCTTCGTTTTATGTCAAGCTCTCGGGATGTCGTCGATGAACATCGAGCTGGAGTCGTCAATATCAGTCTTCGTTTCTCGGTGATACCTGCGACCGAGACCTTCACTGTGTTAGTCTTCTATCCTATTTTCTTTGATGTGTGTACATATGGTGGACTGAAATGGCTACTTGAGGGAGGAATTGATGACCGATCGTAGATGGATGTAGTTCGGGGATTGGAAGTTATCGCCTATAATGTGCCGTGATGGTCGGAGTAGAGAACCGATGAAGGAAACCCGGCGATTGAGTCGGGTGAAAAGCCGGCGAAGAGTTGATCTGAAGAGAATATACTCTCGGCCGGTTCTGGGTGAGGGACAGTGGTTCTCGGTGTGGGAGGGGAAAGATGCAGTAAAAAGGAAAGAATTAGAAAATAAATAAATAAATAAATATATGAATGTAGTTATACTTTTGTTTATGTTTTTGAATGGACTCTTTGTTCAAAAGATGTATTTTTTCATAAGAATTAGAAAGATGAACATTTCTTTCTTCAGTAGTTATGACATTGTCTGATTTTTTGAAAAACTTCAATTTTGATTGCTTGTATATTTCCTTAAGTTGTATTTTAGGAATTTCCCAATTTTCTATAGATTTGTTGAAATCTTCTATCCTTACTTCTTCTCTATGTATAGGACTTGGATCTGAGTCCATTTGTGATAGAGAACTAGAGGAAGATGTAGATCTTCTATGTAAGCTCATACTTAAGAATATATATTCGGGTTGGATGTGTTGTGAAGTCGTGCTGGAGGTCGGCTGGATCACAAGGGTTGTAAAAGGTCTTATTGGACAGAAATGTAAATGACGAGAAAAGTTTAGGTAATGAGACTGAAGATAATTAAGTTCAATCATAGAAAAGGTTGTGGAATGTAAAGGGCATGCTGACAATTGGGTTCCCCGTCAAATTCATCCATCATGTTCCGTGCTTTCGGCGAATTTTCCCTCCAGACTTTTGCATTCGGTCAACTTTGAGTCGTGACGCTGACTAGAAGAAACCGTGTTTGTAGTATTATGTTTCCATGGCCATCTCTTCCACGAGCTTTACCTGCACCTGCCACCAACGCTTCTCAAGAGCCTCAATCAACAGGAGGACTAAACTTCCTTGATCCTATGTGTTGCTCATCTCTAATTTTGGAGTGGGGCACCATTTCTATCGTCGCGTTTCCATCTTGATTACTTCATATGTGGAATCAATTCGTCTTACCTCTTTGTTTTTTTTTCTGCAATCCAATCCAAAAGTTTCTAGCATTTGCAGTCGATCCTTGTTACAATTTAAGGCCATCCTACTTAATCTCGTTGGCCTACGTTCTTCGCCTCTCATATGGAAATTGTTGCTTCCGTTGTGTCCTCACTCGTGGTAGAAGGCGGAAAAATTGTTTATCGTTCAATCAGTTCCAAGATCAGGAGTTGCTGGCATGGAGAAACGATGGGAGATGCCGCTGATTCTCACATAAAGGTGGCGGAGCTTATTCCCTGCCCTTCGATTAGAGACCACACGACCGCATCACAGACAATGGCTCGTATTCTACAATTGTTACACGATGATAAAGCACGGAGAATTGGAATATGGGGAATGGGAGGAGTAGGCAAAAGCTACCTGGTGAAGAACCTAAACAACAAGCTCAGCAGCACTTCGTCATCACGGAAACCTTTCAGCTTGATTATCTGGGCGACTGTTTCAAAAACTACCTCATCCCAAGAGCCGGATCTGAAGAATCTGCAGAAGAAAATAGCCAGTCGGTTAAACTTGAAGGAGGAGGAAACCATGGAAAGGACAGCTATACAACTTTTGGAAAGGCTTAGAAGGGAAAAGTTTCTTCTCATTCTTGATGATGTATGGGAAGCCATCAACTTGGATCTTGTTGGTATCCCGCGACCCGAAAGCCATTTGGGGTCTAAGATTCTATTGACGGCTCGGTCTTTGCATGTTTGTCGAAAAATGATGACCGATGTTGAAGTTAAGGTAGAAGTCCTGATGGATGAAGAAGCATGGGAATTATTCAAGGAACACGCCGGAGAAGTAGCTGATTTGCAGAGCATCAAACCATTAGCGGGAACTGTCTGCAAAGAATGTGGAAAGCTGCCACTGGCTCTCATAACCGTGGGTTCAGCGATGAGACGGAAGGAGCGGGTTGGCCTGTGGGAGAATGCCATAGATGAGTTGAGAATGTCAAGACCTTCTATTGACGGTATAGAGCCCAACTTGTATAGCTCATTGAAGTTGAGCTATGACTCGCTGCAGAATGAAAAACTCAAATCTTGTTTTCTGTATTGTTGCCTATATCCAGATGACTACTCCATTCTCATAAGCGAACTTGTCGAATGTTGGTGGGCCGAAGGTCTGATCGATGATCAACTTACCTATCATGCCGCATTAAACGGGGGAATTGCCTTGATTGAGAGTTTGAAAGACTCATGTTTATTGGAGACCGGTGATTCAGATGATAGCATAAAGATGCACGGCGTGGTTCGTGACGTTGCAATATGGATCGCAACATGCGCAAATCCAGAATCCAAGTTTCTTGTTCGAGCTAACGTCAGAATGACTAGACTTTCAGAGTTCGAGTTGCAAAGAGATCTGGAAAGGGTTTCTTTAATGAGGAATAGCATAAAGGCGTTGTCTGATAAGGAAATAGAATGTCCTAAAATGATATCTATTTTCCTTCAATACAACTCCTTCCTACAAAATATTCCAGAGAACTTTCTGCGAGGATTCGGAGCTTTGAAAGTAATGAATTTGGGAGGAACCCAAGTAAGGTCATTACCCGTTTCTCTCCTCCATCTACGAGATCTTCGTGCTCTGCTTCTGAGGAGTTGCAACCATCTTGAAGAATTGCCTCCGTTGGGAAGTCTTACCAAACTCTGTATACTTGATCTCCATGATACAAGTATCAAGCAATTGCCAGAAGGGATGGATCAACTAACAAACCTAAAGAAGTTAGATCTATCATACACGCTCAACTTGGAATTCGTTCTAGCAGAAACAGTATCTAAGCTGACTTCCTTGGAATTCTTAGACGTGATGGAAAGTGGTTACCGCTGGCTCATCAAGCCCAGACCTCCAATGTCCTACTTTGAGATCTACTTGCAAGAGCGCCACAAGGAGCAAAGGGCGACCGTGGAGGATTTACAGTCATTGCAAAGGTTGTCTGTCCTATATCTACGCTTGTATGATACAGTGACAGCGTTTGAAGAATGCGATGTTTATTGGATCCAAAGGCTGAAAACGTTTTGCTGCTCGATGGGTCTGACGTATTTAGCGCCTGATACACCAAGACCAACGGAAAAAGACCTCTCAGGAGACAGTATAGAATGGTTCATATCTCACGCAACTTCTCTAGCTTTTGATAATTGTTGCAATCTTCATGAGATTCTGGAAAACATCGTCATAAACCGAGTGGACTGTTTTACTAATATAAAGATACTGACTCTCAAAGATGCCATGCTGAATGAAGGAAGCAATGCTCGGCTCGACCTACTACCGAATTTGGAAGAGCTGTATCTTGATAACATTGGGAAGATGAAGAGCATATCGGTATTAGCTGATCGCTTGGGATTGATCTTTCCTAGATTGGAAGCTTTGGTGGTAACTGGATGTGACGAATTGGAGAAACTGTTCTTCTTGGGGGATCGGATCACAAGCCTACCCAAATTGAGCAAAATCAAGGTAGACACTTGCGTCCGTCTAAATGAACTCTTCCAATACGTCCTAGGAAGCGCGAAGGGACATGCTGCTGTTCCTAACTTGCAAACGGCACGTTTAAGCGGGCTACCCCAATTACAATGCCTCTGTAGGAGAGAGGAGTCGTGGCAGAGTCTTGAGCAACTCGAAGTCGTGCGTTGTCCTTTGCTCAAAAAGTTGCCATTCAGGACCATAAACGGCAACTCGATAAAAGAGATTAGAGGCGATGCACGTTGGTGGAGCGAAGTTCATTGGGATACTGATGATATCAAGTTGCATTTTGACAAGCATTTCAAAGAAATGCTTGATTTACAGGCCAGCCTTGGCAGGTAAATTGGTCAGACAAAGGTCGGTTTCTCATGTTTCTCTGTATTAGAAAATTGCTGACTGACTTATCGGATGCGAATCTGGGAAAACTACTTCGTTTCAGTTGTCGCGAAGTCATGTTTTGGCCTCCATGTTCGAAGACTGCCTGTATATGGACGTTGTTTCCTCACGCAGTTTTCTGCGGATAAGAGTTTTTTTGGCATCTAGCTGCTTCCTCGTGCTCTATTAATAGGCTTCCTGTGTTTTGCAAATTTGGAAAGGCGTCGCTCACTCACATTCCCTTGGGGACAAATGAGTTGTCCCTCGCAAGTTATTTCAGCCAATAACTCCGGCAGAAGTACAGCGCGTCCATAAGCTTGGCGTGGAGGGACGTTTAAGTCTAACTTTAAAATGATATATTTGAGTGCCAATTTTAAAGTTAAATGGGATACTTAAGTGCCACTTTGACCAAAATCCGCCAAACGGCACGTGGCGGAGAAAATGCAAAAACGATGCCGTTTCGTGTCTGCGTGTAAATAATAATATAAAAATTAATTAAATTAGATTTAAAATTAATTTTATTTAAAATTAAAAAAATTAAAATTAAAAAAATTAAAAATTAAGAAAATTTTAAAAAATTTTAAAAATTAAGAAAAATTAAATAAATAAATAATAATTAAAAAGGGGGGAGGTCGAAGGGGCGGCTAAGGGCTGAGCCCTCGCCGCCGCCTCCGCCGTCGCCGAGAAGGACCGGCGACGGAGGGGGAGGTTCGGCCGGGGTCGCGGCCGATCGACGATGAGGGCTCACGGGCCCTCGCCGCCTCCCCGCCGCCGCGAGGGAAGGGCCAACGACAGAGTGGGGAGGGTTGGCCGGCGGCCCTCGCCGCGATCCGGCGAGGCTCACGGCCCTCCCCGTCGGTCGGCCGGGGCCGGCGACCCCGCCGACCCTCCCCCTCCGTCGCCGGCCCTTCTCGGCGACGGCGGGGAGGCGGCGGCGAGGGCTCAGCCCTCAATCGCCCTTTGAACTCCCCCTCCCTTTTTTTTTTTAAAATTTTTTTTAAAATTTTCTTAATTTTTTTAATTTTTTGAATATTTTAAATAAAATTAATTTTAAATAAAATTAATTTTAAATCTAATTTAATTAATTTTTATATTATTAATTACACGTAGACACGAAACGACGTCGTTTTTGTATTTTCTCCGCCACGTCAGCGTGCAAAACGACGCCGTTTTGAACCAAACTCATCGGAAAATTGCCACGTCAGCCATTTGGCCGGATTTTCGCCGGAGTGACACTTAAGGGTGCGTTTGGTAACGTTTCTGTTTAAAAATTGTTCCAGAAAACAGAAATAGAAAAAGTGTTTCTTCCGTAATAATTTCGAACAAAAACGCGTTTGTAGCTTCGCATAAAATTTCTGTTTCGAAATAGAAAAAGAACAAACACGTTTGTAATCTGCAAAAATTATGTTTCTAGAATAAAAAACAGAAACACGTTTGGTAATGTACAAAATTTATGTTCCAATTTTTTTTCAATTGTTCTTTTTTTTTAAATAAAGTGTAAACTTGGTATTGAATTATCATTCTCATGAAATGCTCATCAATTTAATTTTGTTCATATTAAGTGAAAACAAACATTTTAAACTTGATCATATTTGCTTACTTGGAAGAAATTTTTTTAAGTTTGTACCAAAATTTTCCCTTTTTTTTTTAAAAAATAAAGTTTAAACTTGATTTTAAATTCTCATTATCATAAAATGCTCATCAATTTAATTTTGTTCATGGTGAGTAAAGTCAAACATTCTGAACATGGTTATAAGTGCATACTTTGAAGAAAATTTTATAAATAAACTTTATACCAAATTTTTCTCACCATTTTGTTCACAACACACATGACTAGAAGTTCCTCGTGTTTTGCATACAAAGACAGGCATGAACTCCCACTTTCGACTGTGTGGGTCTCTTACATTTTAGTCCTCCACGCTCCAACCCGCCAAAGCGGGGGCAAAAGAGCGGGGAAACATGGCGAGAGATAGATGTATGTTTCTTCGGGAGCAACAAAATTTGTTGAGGTTACGTGCTATTAAGTGTAAAAGTAAGCTAACATGACCTATGGCTCTCTTCCAATGAATGACGGCTTGCTTCGGCCATTTAAAGGCATATGTATGGACTGGACACTGCCGTTCAGAAGAATCCTCCCTCTCCTCAATCAAAATCGCAAAAGGAATCGTCAGCCCTCTACACTTCGCTCATCGGCGAGCTCCGGTTGCTATGCTCCCGGTGGTTCCTCGATAGTGTACCGCCGATTACACTAGGCGTTGAGGAGGAAAGAGGAAGCTCAGGTCTGGCACCATGATTTACCAGCGTCGTGGAACCTCACCTCAATGCATCAAACACGTTTGATCCCAAGCAGCCTGAAAGAATCCGGACCCACTAGAAACACATGCCTTGGTGGTGAATACCGGGAGATTACTGCTCCTTCATATGCTGTCCTTGGTACACCTTCCTGCACGTGGGAGAAAGCATCATATCTTTTGTGCGAGTAAGAGAGAAAGAGAGTATCCAACTCTAGAATCATTAATACAAGCAAGGACAATGCGTAAGGGAGCCGTTATAAGCCCTCTACCATGAGCATGACCGTGAATAATCAGTTATAAATTTACATACTATATTATACATGCAAAACTTGCAAAGTAACTGCACAAGACTGAAGTGACCACACATCAGAGTATACGTGTTCTAGCCGAATAAATTGTCGACCTTGGTGGTTCTCTTGTAGCCTCAACCAGTCATCCCAGAAAGTTAGTGTTGTCAAAGAAAATTTCGGGAGACACATGAGCTATAAACATATGTGATCTAAAACCAATATATCAAACCAATAAGGATATGCCTTAGGCCACTTTGGGGATAATTCCTTCCATGTAGATCTGGTCAACAGCCATCCCAGTCCAGGAAAGAAATTAGATTGATAAAGGATTTCCGCAAAATGTATTTAAAGATTACAAGAAAAGAGAGATGGAGAAGGAAACACATATCTTCGACAAGAAAAGGTTGATAAGGCTGTGAAGATGAATAAAAGAAGCTTCAAACTTGAAATAAAATGAACTATAGCATCCCTCTGTCTAAACAGTCCCCCATTAAAACTTCTTGGATCAATCATTAAACACAATACATGGGAATTACTAGCATCATTTAAGTGTGAATCCTCTCAGAAGCTACTCCTCCTGAAGGACAGCAGCACAATAAAACCATCTGAAGACAAAACTAACCAAATAATGTAATGGATCCACCATTAGTACTTCTTGACTAACCATAAAAACACAATATATGAGAATTACTACCATCACTTGATGGGGTATAATATTCTCACTTGAACGGATTGACTCTTCCCAATTGATATTTCAAGCAAGACAGTAAATTTACTAAACGTAGGATGAAAGAGAGATTCAGCACTCAGCGTTTTCAAAAATTTTGCTCAATATGACAAATTCAGAAAGGTTCCTCCCACACAGCAAGGAAAGGGTTCCACCACACACTCAAATTTCTTTTTCAAATTCACTAGGCTGAGTGAGTTGCAGATCTAAATTCACCTAAGCTTATAATTACATAACTTAAAAGTCTAGATGCTGGCTGCACATGATAATAACAAATTTACCGAGTACATATCTTAATAACTGAATGTGTATCTCTTGGAACAAAGCTAGAGGTTCAAATGGCCATCGATCCAGAAGTAGATACCAGGATGAGGTAATAGGATGGAGACTTCCAACAGCAGCAAGTTGATCAGCATGTTCCAATTGTGTTGTGAAAAGACACATCTGCGGGAGAGAGGGAAAAAAACAAAAACAGAAAGATAAAAGTCAAACGAGGAAACATATAATTTTGGTGGATAAACAAATGAAGTAAGGACAACCATTGGATAAACATACCAACGCAAGAAGAATTGATCACGGAAGCCAACATGACTGCTACATACATATGTACATTGCTTGATGCTGGAGCATCTCTTTAAAGCCAAAAAAGACGATAATGTTGGGGAAGAAACTGAACTGAAAGATTTAACTGAAACTGGAAAAAGAAAAGTTTAGCACAAATCTTTTTCCTGGCCAAGAACCGTTTTGGATATCTGTTTGTGATAATCAAAAGATAAGCATCTCCCTAACCATCGAACAACAGTTTATACATGAAATTGGAGAGCTAAAGGGCTAAAAAGGCAGCAATTGAAGGTGAATCGACAAAAAAGATAGTTTAAGTGTGGTTATAGAAAATTAGTATGTTTTAGGATTGGATTACTATAATTCTTGATGGTAACTTGATGAGTTAAAATTTATGAATGGGGCACAAGGCCATACAATTCTGTACTCAATCATAAGATGTCATGTCCTTTACTAGAAACCAGACCAGCGAGAGGAAAGAAAAACGAGTTTCACCAAAATACTACAGCTACAGCATCAAATACCTGAGTTAATGGACCCATATTTTGCCTCTTGAATCAAAGCATCTCTTAATTTTCCTGCTGAAATTCCTAAAGTACCACATGTCCATGGTCATCAAAGCAAAATTCCTACAAAGTAACCCCACAACAGAGCACAAGGCAACGAACATCTAAAATCACGCTATTCTATAGTTACGAGACTTTCTGCAATTAATAGACGGCCCACAAACACTATAATTTTCTACATCTTTACTAGGAGTAGACAATCTAGTGCTATCAACCCCTTCTCATTTGTTCTACATCGAACACTTCTTTCACATGTTAGGAAAGAAGCCTTAGTCCTTCTATCTCGCATGATTTTGTAAATTACTTTAGTTCAGCGACCGATGCAAGCACGCGCAAAAGGAACATAATCTCTGGTCAAAATACATAAGCTAAGATAAAGGTGCAATTGAATTCCGCCCGCATTTTCAGTCCATCAGCATTAGCAAACTGAAAATTCAGCAGACGAAACAACTTTTGTTCCATTTATTCGCATCGGTCTTCTGTTTTACACGCGAAATGGCGTTTAAGAAAGAAGCGAACAACAAAAACCTACAAAACCACACAAAAGCAGCCGCGAGCACATATGCACGTGGATCGGTCACACAAAACCGCAAAATTCCAGATCGCGTGAGAATCGGGACCAAGGAATCACCTGGATGTGGATCAACGCCACCGCCGCGGCGAGGAGGAGGAACCACCGGAAGTCGCAGAGGAACTTGCTCACCATCGTCTCTCCGGAGCCGGCGGGGAAACCGCCGTAGCAGCTGAAGATCACGCGGCGAAGGCGTCGCGAGCACCGAACATGGCCAAGCTAGCGAGAGGAGCTTGAGGATTTCGAGAAGGCTTTGATGGCGAATCTCGAGCGTCGAAGGTGGGGTGCTTCGTTCTCCTTGAAGCGACAACGGCGACGGCGACGACGACGACGACGACGACGACTAGGAGCGGCGAGTCAACAAAGCCAAGCCGAGGCGGGAGACCGGCTTCCGAAGCCGGACGATCGGCGCCGGCTGACCGAAGCCTGTTTGGAGACGAGGCTCGCAGGAGAAGAGGTGGTGTTCGAAGGGCTGAGCAAGAAATAGAAAAGGAACACGATTTTGTTCCTTTTTTGTTCTTCAAATATGTTTCAGAAATAAGAAACAAAAATTTGTTGTTCTTATTTCTGTTTCTCTTTTGTTTCTGGGAATAAAAGAACAAAAAGGAACAGAAACGCACCCGAACATGTTTCCGTTTCTTTTTGTTTCCAGGAACAAAAGAACAGAAAAAGTGTTCAAAAACTAAAAAAAAAGAAATGCAAACAAATAGGCCCTAAGTATCTTATTTTACTCCGATATTGGCACACCATTTTAAAGTTATGGCACTCCAGGTGTGCCAACCTCCAATAACTCTTTAGTATGTCACCAATAGGTTTTGAAAACTACAACCATTCATTTATTCCAAAATTACCCACCATTTTAATTATCCACTCGACCCTTATTTTTGTGTTTTACCAACATTTTAAAGTTGGGGATAATAACATAAATAGTCAATAAACTTTGACTCAATATACAATGTGATATCATTAAATGAAGTCCTTAAACTTTAACTCAATGCGCAATGTACTCATTGAACTTTTAATTTATTTGATGTGATCTATGGATTTTTTGTATATATTTAATATAGTCCCCAAAATGTTTGATGCTATCCTTCAATTAATTCAAGATTAGAGACAACTAGTCCAATGACTAACTTGAACATGTTTAAAAAATTCAAGGACTATATTGAACAAATTAAAAGTTCATGGATGATGTTATATATCAACATAAAGTTCATGGAGCAAATAAAATAAATTAAAAGTTTAGGGATCACATGGCACATTAAGATAAAGTTCAAGAACCATTTGTGTCTTCTCCATAAAGTTAATAATTGTTGTCATAATTTACCATGATTTATTCTTGGAGCTCATCAACGTGCTAAATTCACTTTTTTTTTTTGGCCAACTTATCTTTGATTCGAGTAGCAATTAACTTTAAATATATGTACTCGCATTTGAGTCACAAACCGGCTTGTATATCGTCGCACCAACAATCTACGAACACTTATTTTCGGACCTTAGGAGCATCAATTGTCAAATTTACTAGCTCTTATGTAGAAATACCAATTCTTATGTCACCAATGTTCCTTTCTTTCTTTTTTTTTTTTTTTTGCCAAAAGCAATGTTATTTGGATAGTTTGAGAAATACTAACTCTTACCTATGAAGCACTGACACTCTCTGAGAGTCATCGTGTCGTATCTGAGATTTTGACACGAGTCCGACACTTTCGGATACTTGGTCAATACGTATTGGAAAATCCGACACCTAGTTAACTTTCCCGATACTCTCCGACACTCGAGTCAAAATTCCAACATGTGAATTTCCGACACATGAAGTCAATTTTAAAAATTTTCAATAAATGAGGAGTCAAAATATATATGAAAAAATAAAATAAAATAAAATGTTAAACAAGAAAAGAAGAAAAACATAATATTCTCTACTCTTAAGACTCTCACTTTTTGTGATACATAATTCACCCCCAAGTTATTTTTCTCTTCTCTTCCGATATATCTAACATGCGAGTCTAGAATGTGAATTGCTTATTTATTTCTCCAATTTTTATGAATTATTGGAAGGGATAAGCGTAATAGAAATCCTAAAACTTGTTACAAAATGCAATTGAGTCATAAAACTTGCATAAAATGCAATTAAGTCATAAAACTTGTCAAATTATTTTAATCGAGTCCTAAAGTTAACACCGTCAACCTTTTAACGGAAAATGCTGATGTGGCATTTAAAATGAATTTTTCTTTTCCATGTGGCTTTTTTAATTATTTTTTATTCAATTTTTAAAAAAAAAACTAGATTTAAAAACTAAAAAGAAAAGCTAAAATTTATTTATTAAAAAAAAAATAAAAAGACAAAACGGTAGCTCCTCCCCACCGCCGCCGCCACCCGTCGCCCGAGGGGCCGGCGATGGTCGCGGAGGAAGTGTTGGCCTTTTTTTTTTTTTTTTTTTGAACTGTTTTTTAAATAAATTTTAACTTTTCTTTTTAGTTTTTATATTTAATTTAAATAAAAAATTTAAAAAGCCACATGGAAAATAAAAATTCATTTTAAATGCCACGTCAACATTTTCCATTAAAAAAGTTGACGGTGTTAATTTTTAGACTCAATTGAAACAATTTGTTAAGTTTTAGAACTCGATTACACTTTTTATAAATTTTAGGACTCAATTGCATTTTCTTGACAATTTTTAGAACTTCTATTACACTTATCCCTTATTAAAATGAAGTTAAATGTGTCAAATTGAAATAATAGATGATATTAATGAACATGGATTAATTTTTTTAGTGTAAATTCATTATAGTTTCATTTTTATTTATTTGTGAATTTGAATCAAATTAATTTGATTAACATAATCCTTAAAATAATAACTTATTATGTATATATAACAATTCTAGACAAATGTTCAACTTTAATTGGAAAGTTATGACAAACTCGCATGGATGACAATTTCTCACTTTACCCTCAAACTACGGTTGCAAATATTCTAGTAGCATCATATAAATTTGCTGCTAGAAATGAATTTTGATGGCATTTACTCATATGCTAAGACCTTGTTTAGTAACCGGCCAAATAGTATTTGATTATATTCTTTTATTCCCTATAACAAAAAAAGAATATAAATCTATTTGATAACTTTTTTGTTTCTGCAAATAGATTTGAAACATAATAAAAAGTTAAAAGAAAAAAAAAGTTACTTCTTTATTCCTAAGAATAACTTCAGAATTAAGATCACTTTCTTTTTTCTCTCTTCTTTTCTTCTTTTCTTCTACTCTTCTTCTTCTTCTATTTCCTTTCACTAGTACCGGCTAAATGAGGGCCGGTGGCCTCGTCGGAGCCTCATCGGCGGTTGGGCAAGGCTTGACCTCGCCTGGCCACCACGAGGTCGACATCGCCTGGCCATGGTGAGGTCGAGCTTTGTAGTGACCTAGCGAGGTCAAGCCTCGCTGGTGGTTAGGCGAGCTTGGGCTCGGGCTCGGGCTCGAGTCGACGAGGCTCAGCCTTGTTGGGGGCTAGTGACACTTCGGTGAGGTCACCGACTCTCATCTAGTTAGTTGCCATCTAGGGACCAATTAAAGGAAGAAGAAGTGAAAAATAAAAGAAAAAAATCATAAACTTGTTAAAAAATTTAAGTCAGAAAAAAATTTGAGAGTCGTATTAAATGTATTTCTATCTTAGGAATAGAAATTTTGGTCATTTATCAAATGTCTTTAAATGTTCAAAAACTCGTCGAGAGAATAGAATATAAATATATATCATTTTTGAGTAGAAATTGTTTCATAAACAGAATTATTACTAAACAAATCGTAAGGAGTTTTCAACATCTACAAGCTCATATAGGCTAAATAGTCTATTGAGGGCAATTAAATATTAATAATATTGCTCGCCTATGTAACTCGCCGAAGAGCTGACTCAGCTCTGATTCACCCAAAACAACGTTGTTTCTATAGTTGGCCAAAATAAAGCCCTTAAATCGGCCAAAACGACATCGTATCCCCAATTGCCCTAAATCTAAAACCTTAAATCGGGCAAAATCCTATTGAAGCACTGGAGCTCTAATCTCGAACCTTAATTCAATTTGCCTTAAATTCTACAGTTGAATATTGGAAATTGAGAGTATGACTTTCAGCAGCGGCTCAAATTCCTCTCGCCAAAGCGAAGGAGAAGGTGAGCGTTTATGTTTTTGTGGGTTATCAAGTCCAAGAAGAACATCATGGACTCGAATAAATCTCGAGAAAAGATTCTATGGATGTGCCCAATATCGAGAATGGTTGAAGTGCAAATATTTCAAATGAGTCGATGTGAAATTCTCTCGCCGAGCCACATAGGTAATATTGAACTTACTTGATGGACGTCATCAACCTTAATATATGCTTGTGGACAACTCAATGCAAGCTCAAGCATCTTCTGCTAACCATTTGAAGAATGAAGTTTCAATGATGAAAATTGAACGGAAGTGTTACTAAGCGTTTATTGTGTTACTGCTTTTTTTTATCTATCCTATTTTATGATGAATTGTAAAGTACTGGAAGATGAGAAGAAGTTTCTCCGACTGCCATAGTTGTAAATGAGTGAACAAATGTACTTGTTTTGGATAAAATGTAACTTTTTTTTTAAGATGAGAAGAAGTTTTATGTTGTCTATAAGATCATTGTGACTTCTTCTTCTTTCTTTTTTCTGTGCTGTCATATGTATTATGTGTTACTTCTTATGATGTGGGGAGGTCAATGAAAGTGAATAAATGAATGAATAAGATATTGTTTGTACTATATTTTTACTTATTCTTGAATATAAATTGGCAATGATGGAATGTATATTAGATTAATGCGTAGTGGCGAGTTCTTTACTTGAACTGGAGTAGCAAACATTGAATTGAATGGAGTTACCATAAGTTGAACCGAATATATAAACCAACAGTTTCTCTAGTTTGCTGCAAATCAACATATACATAAGACAGAAACAAGTGATTACTTCAATGTTATAAGTTGTATTTAGTGATCATTTAAGTGATAGTCGTGATAAAAAAAAAAAAGAATCATTTAAATGTCAAGTTATTATTAAAAGTGATCACTTAAGTGCCAAGTTTTTTAGAATTGATCATTTAAGTGCCAATTTTTTTTATACGTTCCTCTATAAATTGCACCAACTACCACCAGCTATCACCAGCCACCACCATCACCCACCATTGGCCACCATTGGCCTCTAGCCATAACCACCGGCCACACTAGGCATCCTAAGCACCCACTTAAGCCATTACCAGCCACCATTGTGATGGTGGTATGTTGTTGCAAAAGTTGATGGTGCAAGATGCCTTACACCAGCTTGCACTAGCACTACCTGATGCAAAATGTACATATTGCACACTTGCATTTTGCACCAGGTGCAACACTAGCCCCCAACCCAATCCCTATAATAGACCCATCATCACCAAGTATCAGAACTCACCACTAGCCACCACCACTAGTAATACCAGCATCCTAGCTACCACACCAACATGCGGCCATCACCATAGACCCACCATTAACAACCACTGTTGTTGGTGGGTGGTGGGTTTGTTGCAAAATAGACTCGTGCAAGCTATATAGAGTACTAGGTGCAACGAGAGTCCCCAACCCAACCCCTACAATAGACCCACTACCACCAGGTTTCACTAGCCACCACCACCAGCCACACGAGCACTCCAACCACCACCACAGATCCACCACCAGAAGTAGTAAGTAAAAGTAAAAGCAAAATTTTTTAAAAAAATGAAAAAGACAAATGACAAGCAACGAGATTATTCCATTAATATTGAAATTAAGTCTTACTAACTCAATGACAAATTATATATATAAACTGACTCCTCAGCCCCACAAACCATATGTTGTCCCATTTCATCAATCAATATGCACAATGCCTCATGTTCATGCTTCTTTTGATGGACCTTTAACTTAATTCATAATCCTTGCACTTTTTTCTAACTAGACGTGCGACTTTTTCTTCAACTGTCTAAGGATGCATTAATTCTGATGAAATTGTGATTGTCCTAGGCTGAACTAATTCAAAAGGAGCTGCAACTGTCATAGGTTGAATTGATTCAAATAGACTTGCAACTAGGGTTCTTCTTAATCTTCTTTCTTGTTGATGTAGCCAATGTCTTCTTCTTTGTTAGCCCAACCGTTAATTCTTGAGTTGAGTCTTAAGAGATAAGAATCTCCGAACTTCTCTCAAACTACAAAAAGAAAACTCAATTATCAATAAAAGTTTGTACCATAAATTAAATTAAATGCAGCCTATAAAACTTACATTGAGAATGATTGTTCCAATACACTCATCTATATAAATACCATAACCATATTATTTTAGTCTCTTCCCAAGAGCTCTTATTGTTTGAAAGGGAACATCACTTTCAGGTACTTGTGATTGGTTAGTCATTCTTCTCACCTATGATTTCTTGGGCTCTTGTTGTGGCTGTTCAGCCATAGTAAAGGCTTCTTCAGCTAGGCGTCTTCTAGATGGCCTTCTTGTAGCTAGCCCTTGATTTGGCTTTGTTATGGTTGTTTTTCTATTTAGTCCTTTTAGCTATAGTGACACATTCTATTGCTTTTGTGATGGTATTTGTGATAACCCTTCTAGTGGCCTTTGTGGTGACCTTTGTGATGGATCTTGTGGTGGCCCTTCAGTTGGACCCTCTATTGGCAGCTAAGCTCCAGCTTACCTTCTTCGAATCTAAGAAATAGGCAAAGGACATCATAAATATAATATCAGGCCATATAATAACATAAAGAAAAACTAAACACAAATTATTGAACTTATTTGATATTTTTTTTCTCTGTTGTTGAAGAATAGTTGACTTAATTGGCCCTTCGGTTGCTTGGCCAATCCTTCAGCTGGTTGTCTTCTACCTTGCCTTCTTCGAACATGTTTTTTAGTTTCAAGTATAGTAAGGGCTTCAGTCAATCCTTCATGTGCCATTCTCGTGATATAACAAAGACAAAAACATTATATACATGTCAATTGTATCTATAAACCATAAAGTAACATAAACACAAATGTCATGACTTACTAGATTTCTTGTTGTCGACTGAAGAACAGTCAACTCACTTCACCTTTCTATTTGTCCTTCTCCAAATGTCTCTTCACTAGGCCCTTCAGCTAGCCTCAACTGTTCTTGCTGCTTCCATAATTAACAACCTTGAGTATTGTGCCATGCTATGTGACAATAAGAGCACCTCATCTTTACACATGTCCTACTCATCCTAAGTTGACCTAAGACCTCTCCTTCCGTCATTCTTCATTTTCACTTTAGCCTTCCCATTTTATTCTTTAGTGGCAAAGTTGAGGTGCTTCGCGATCTGTTGGCTCCCAGAACTTGCTACTTCTGATTGGTCGCATCATGAATTGGTACGAAATAAGATATTTCAGTTTCTTGTACCAATCATCAATGTAGTCCCTGATGTTGTGGCTCTTCAATTGGATGGCACATATGGTTTGTACACAAGGAATTTCACTTAGTTATTATACTCTATATGAACACTTCCCCGTACCTAAATTGACAACATACTTATCGAAACCCTTCATTATCTCATATCCTTCATCCTAATTCCAAATAAGATGACAATACCTACTTGCAGCCAAATTCTCATCGAATTTCTTAGCAATCCTAAGACCACATTGCCTAGTCCACTTTGCAACATTGTCTCTTTGTTTATGCAGTCGAGTCATGACCATAACCCGTATATCTTCAAGCATCGAGATGATTAGTTTGCATCTAACATCTATCATCCCCCCATTGAATGCTTCTTAGATGTTATTATCGATGTTATCGCACTTGAATTTCTCGTTGAAGAACGCCCTACACCAATACTTCGATTCTGTTTGGAATAGTGCATCATAACCTTCATTTGTCAATTAAAGCAGTGTCACGCCTCAATCCTCTTAGCGCGTGCCTATCCCACGGTGGTCAATTAAATTGCAACGTCCTAGAACATGTCGCTGACCCATTCATTTTAAATGCGCATGTAGAAGCGAATAAATAGATCCTCAAATAATAGAAAGATGAGATAGAAAAGTAGGGCCGCAAATTTTGAAACCACAATACACATTTATACACAACTGACTAGTTTATTTACAATACTAGTCTAAACACAAAAGTCTACAAAAGTTCGGTCCTCAAAACAAAGTTGTCTTATGACCAACTAGTCGGACTCATTCGTCGATTTTTTAGTCTCCATAGGTGCCAAGGGTGTCGGGTCCTCCACCAAACCATTTGGAGGGTCAATTGCACTCTCCCCTAGAGTGGCATCGATTATCCCAGCGGGGATTTCAAAACACCTGAGGGGACCCACCCGAAATCCATTTGGTCCATAGCGAAACCATGCTCTAAATCGATGAGGAACCCTATGAAGTAGGTCATCTTCGACCCAGACAGTTGTCACCACAAGTTCATAGATCCAGTGGCTTCCGGGATCGGAGTAGTTATAAACCCACTCAGTGACCCTCATCGGCCGACCAAAACGTTTCGGAGGAGTAGCCATCTACGAACTTGAAATGGTTGAGCCATCGATAGGGTGAGACAATGTTTCAACAAGTTCACCCCTAAACTCCGATTATGAAGGAAATACACCTAAAGGCATCCAATGGACACACAAAAGATCCACTCGATTCAATACCAGTAATACCATCTATAAATTTGATCGGTACAATCACTGCTCACCCAAACTGAAATAAATGATATAGCTCACCAAAGCTGATATATAATAATGATGATCACCGAAGCTGAAATAGATATATTAAAATTCACCGAAGCTGCTGAATCTATTATTACTCACCAAAACTACTAGATAATATTGTTCATCAAAGCTGTAGATAATATAACTCACCGAAACTGATAGATAATATAGTTCACCGAAGCTGATATAGTATACTGCTCACCGAAGCTGACATATCAAAACCCACAGACTGATATAGTATATTGTTCTCACTAATTGATAATTCATCGCTTTTATAATACCCGAATAAAATAATTGTGTGTGGGTACACAATCGGCCTAAGCCAAAAATGCAATATATTTCTTTTAGAAAATTTCACTATTTAATATAGTTCATAAAGGTATTTTTGGTGCTATAAACTGACTTTCGGTGTTTCCTAATTAAATACTGAAATTACACAATTTTGATATAAATACCCAAAATTACAATTACCACTTGAATAGCACAAATTAGCATTCAATTAAATAAACCATGCATACCATTGCAATTAGCACGAAATTCTGGTCACCGGCTATCCCGGTCTAACAATTAAATGCTGAAAATATAAACTTAGGCCGAAAGTGCCTAATTAAATACCGAAACGGGCTTGGAAAAATTATGAACAAACCTAGATAAATAATACAATCTATCTACTCTCTAATTAAGCCATTCTAACCACTTAACATGCATAAATGAATAATTAAATTGTTAATCCGTTCTAACTAATCACCTAAAATATACTTAGCCTAAACTAATCAACCATTAAGCATAATTAACTCAATAAGTAAAATTTAGCAAATAAACTCACTGGTTTTGAAATATTATGAGTTCACGGCGACGGTGTCGCGAGACGGCAACCAACTCCAAAGTGACGACACCCGACGAGGCTCGGAGGAGGTCCAAAATGGACCTCGAAGTCCACGGAAGCTTGCTAGCCTTTGATTCTGGTTGATGGGCCGAGAGGCTGCTCAAGCGACCAAGAGTGGCAAGGAGAGTCAGTGACGGTGTACCGGGGCTAAGGGGACAGTAGCGGGGCTTCACGACGGCGGAGGCAAGCTCGGCGGTGGCCAAGGCTTCGACGACGACCAGGGACGGCTCGAGACAAGCAGAACGGCGACGGAATAGGCGGGATGGACGGCGAATTGGCTCGGGGGCGCGACACGTGTGAGCGGCAAGCAGCAGCGACAGATGGTCCAACGGTGGCTTACGACGACAAGGAGGAGTGGTTGGCTCGGTTTTCTGGTTCTTTGGAAGCTCCAACTCACTAAAAATGGGGAAAGCAAGTTCTAGAGAAGAAGATGAAGCCAGCTACCCAAGTGGAGGATCCCGAGGCCAAAATATCCTTTAGATTGATCTTTAGATGGCCCCCCACCTTGTCTGTCCCATCCTCAACAAAAATGCAGCCAACAAGCTTCTCTAGGAAGCCATTGAAGTGGTCCAAAAGTTCCTCTCCCTATGGCCTACGAATTTGTAACATTTTCCCCTAAATCTACTTCAATTTCTTCTTAAATTGATTCAATTTGGCCCTCATAAATCCAACTAAGATGCCCACACTCCAACTCACATTTTTCCTCACCCATAGAACCAATTTGCATCCAAAAAACACGATAAAAAATGGTTTTATGAATTTTCCGGTCAAAAACAGTCCTAGATTGAATTTTCGCCAAAAAATCTCTATTTGCAGAAAAAAAAAATTGGAGGATGAGTCGATGGTCCTAAAATAAATTGTGACATGGTGGAACTTTCAATTTCTAAAATCGAATTCAAATTCGTGGTTAAATTCAATCTAACGCGATTTTAACGTGACCTAGCCTACTGGATAGCTTTTAGAAATTTTTAGTATAATTAACCCGTGATCTATGAAGCACGGACACGTACAACATGCCTCCATGTCGTGTCCGACATGCGGTCAACGCATGTCGGATTTTTCGACACGCGGTCAATTTTTTTCGACACGTTTTGACACGAGTGTCGGATGGAAGCGAGGGTGAGGGGGCGACGGCGAGCCCGCAACGGCAAGAAACCACCAGAGAAAGGGTAGAGACTGAGATGAGGGTGGCTAGTGTGATGCTAATCGGCGACGGGGCTACTCTGCAACTGTCTCAAGAGGAAGAGGAAGAGGAGAGGAAGGGGTCATGTCTCAAGAGGAAGAGGAGAGGAAGGGTTTGTGCGTCGAGCGTCGAGCGGCGAGGAGAAGGAGGAGAAGGGGCGCTAGCTAGTTTTGGAAACTTAAAAAGATTAAAATAAGAGGGACTCTGATGGGGTGAAATGATAGCCTGTCACGTGGAGGGAGGGGGGAAAGTGAAATAAATGTGGAGTGGGGGAAAGAGTCTGACGTGGGGAAGGGAGGAAACAAAATTCAAATAAATTTGGGGGTGGGGAAAATAAACGAGGGGGTGGGGAAGAAGGGAAGGGAGGGTTGGTGGTGGACCCCTTTTTTTTTAATCGAAAAATAAATAAAAATAATTAAAAATAAAAAAAAAATAATTAAATTTTCAATGATGATAAATTTTGATCATTGTAAAAGATCATGGATTTATTTAAATAAGTTGATTCTAATTTTTTATTAGTCATTGATTTAATCAATAAATTTTATTAAAGTTAAAAACATATTTCCATACATAGATACGTATTAATAATTAATGTCTTTCGAATTTCTAATAAATTGATTTATTAATATTATTAGTGTAAATTTATTGTAGGCTCTTTTTTAATTAATTATTTAGTTATGAATTTGAATCAAATTATTAAAAATAAAAATATTTGTTTAATATACAACGTGTCCCAACGTGTCGGAATTCTCTATTTTTGAGAAATGACGTGTCGACGTGTCGTGTCGTGTCGTGTGTCCGTGCTACATAGCCCGTGATTGATTATTTTCGAGCCACATTGTAGATCTTCGACACATTTGCGATTTTCGGTTGTCGTGAAAATCTCGAGATTTCAAATGCAAACACAGGATACCAAAACGACAGAAAAATCGGTCTAGTGCCGATCGACGAGAATTTTGTAATTATGTGAAATCACTCACACTTAATCACATGGCTTAGTCGAGTCGACCCATCTCCTGTCTCTAATTGATTTTTAACCGTGCTGTAATGACCCTTGTAAACTAACACGTTAAGCAGTCGATTCCTAGTCGAATTCTCAAATCTATTGCATTATAATCCCTTAATGGCTTCCTCAAATAGACTAGTTATTTTGTGGGTGATCAACTCAAAGAATAAAACTATAGGTGCGTCGATGAAAAGCCCAACTAATTCAATTGAAAACAAGACTGGAAATTCAAGATGTCACAATCAGTTCTTCTTTTGCCATCCTAAAGTCAGCCATAATCGTGTTCTTTGCTAGCTGCCAAAATTACGACTACAGCTTGTCTCATTTATAGATCTTTGCTCAATTTGCATATATATGTCACACACACATTCAATGTTCGGCATAAGGCAATAACTTAGCTACTGCAAGAACCAATCCCTACAATAATTCAAAATAAGAAATGTAAGCAAATGGCATGTTAATATCAAAAAGCAAACAATTAACCAAATTTTTCAAAAAACAAACATTACCTTTTGTCGGTCGCTCATAAATGCCCACCTTTCCCTATTTATTATTTCCAAATCATTCATCAGATTTTTCAAGAACTAGTACCAATTGTCCTTATTCTCTACCCTCATAACAGCCCAAGCTAGTTGAAACATTTGGTTATTCACATCTCTTCCAATTGCAACCAGCAATTTTTCCTTACTTAAGCCCTTCAAAAAGCAGCCATCCAATTCTATGATCTGTCTACATCCAGATAAAAATCTCCATTTGCATACATTGAAGCAAATATAAAACTTATCGAACTTGGTCCCACTATCAAGAAGTGGTCTCTCCACAACCTTTACATACATTTTACTTGAATGATTTTGCAGCCTACACTTCCAAGCAGAATACCACAACTGTTCATATCGCTGCTATACTAACCAATGAGTATCTTCATCACCTTTTGCTTCAATTTTTTTACATTGATTCTTGGATATATTGATGCCTACACGCTCCTTTACCAGCATCCTAAACTCATTATTCTTCATCTAGGGCATCAGCTTAATCAGATCAAATAAGTGCATGGACAACCAAACACTTGTTATACTTTTATTTTCAAAATTAATTGAACAAGTATGTTCTTCTTGGTAGACTCTAATATGGAATGATCTACTTTTTCTAACAAATGTGACATAGATCTTTCATTGACAATTTTGCTTCGAACACCTCACTCTTACAAAGGTCATAGTGTTTCTAATGAAGTGAATATTCCTTTGTGCAGCAATGAAGTTCTTTAGTATAGATTCCCTAAATTATTTTGCATCTTGAAATTTCATACCTACCAACAAAATAGAAAAGGCAACGGATGGATCATAAGAAGGAAAATTATTTTCCTTCTATGCACAGCTCATTGATATTCTTCAAGCTCATCCTAGAAGTAACATCCTTGATGCTTTCTTCATAATCAGTCTCCTCGCCAGCAGCACCAGCATTCATAGGGCCTTCGACCTTGTTTAACTTCATCATTAACCTGCAAAGCTGCAAACTTATTTGTCAAAAAATCCCTTTGCTTTTTTCTTGACTGTACAAGCTCCTCCTCGTTGTCATCGCTTATGAAATTTTCAGCAAGCAACACTTCATCATCATCATCATCACTGGATTTAGCTACTTCCCAATTTAATCCAATGATTGTGACATCTCCTATATCATCATCACTTTGGTGAACTACATCTACGCCCCTCTCCTCTCCATCATGTCTATCCTGCCCTGCTTCATCCCTAACCTTAGTACTATTTTGAATACCATCTCCTTCTTGTCCTACTTGGGCACTCTCTCTATTATCATCTTCGTCATCACTATCACTATTGTACTCAACGTATACTTTTACCTCTTTCGCTACAAAGATAATGATATAGAATATCTCTAAAACCATTATCATCTTCTAAGCTTCTCAAACCATCTTTTAAGCATTTCCCATGAACACAATACAGTAACTTCTTAATTTTACAATGCAAATAAGTCATTATATCCCTAACAAATCCTATATAAGATGCTTTTTCATATCGACAAAGACGGTGCCCTCACTTCCACCCTCACACTCATATTCATCCTTCTTAATCACAAAATCCCCATCGTAACAAACTATGATAGTGACATAATCCTTATCATAAGCTATTTCTACACCAAGAAAAAAATAATTACCTTTTGGGACCACATCCACAAAGAACAACAAACAATTGCACATAGAAGTCCCCCTACTCTCATAGACTTTATTAAAGAAAAAAGAAGGGGAAGAGATGCACATGTTAGGCCATTTACTAGAAATATACCATTTACGACAAAAAGAGGTCCCCACACTGACAATATGCCCTTACATGATAGCCAAAATAGAGGTCGCCACTTTGATTATTTGCCTTTCATTCTCTTAAAATATTAACTAAAAAACAAAGGTCCCCACGACAAATACAGGTCCTCACGATACTCATTTCAACACCTCAATTTAAAAAAAGTGACAAAACGTCCCCACAACAACCACTCCGAGCAGTCAAGATTGCTGTTGCACATTGTATCTCACTCTAACCCCTAAAAATCGCCCTCACACATCACAATACCACATCCAAGCTCTAAACACACATCACAATAGCATCGTTCTAAGTCACACATCACAATAACAGCACATCTTCAAGGTCGAGCCCTAAATTGCCAATACGAACCCTTATTAGGGTCGCTTCAAACCCCTAAATCGCACATCAAAGTACCATTCGAGCCGACCTCCACATTTTCTTGCCAAGCCCCAAATTTTCCATCGGAGCCCTAATAAAAGAATTCGAGCCCTAATTTCATCATAAATGAGGGAAATAAGGGGTCAAACCTGGAGGAGCGATGATGGCGAGCGGCAACGACGACCGACAATGGCAATCAATGACCACCTTTGGGCGTGAACAGCAACGGAGAGAAGGGCCTCAGATCTAATGTGAACGTGAGTGAATGGGGAGGAACGGTGATAGCCAAGCCCGCTTAAGCCAAAATAACCTAAATGACGTCATTTAGCTTCAACGAAAAACAATGTTGTTTAGGTCAGCTAAGCCAGCGAGGATGGACGACATCGTTTTTGTCGTCCACATGTGCTTTTTTTTTAAAAATGTTTGCCACCTCAGTAAAAGATGTCGACAGCAAATGCCACATATACAATTTAGTGATTTTCTCGCCGATGGCACTTAAGTGATTCATTTTGCTCTAATTTTGACACTTAGATGTCACTTTTGTAACTTTTGGCACGTGAGTGTCTATTTGTGCCAACTTTTGGCACTTCAGGGGTCTCGGTGTCGTCTATTGAGTATCTAGTATCTACCACCCACCTTCATTTTGCTAAATTTGGACGGTAGGAAAGATTCTCCAGCATTATTGAGATGCATCTCCTCCGAATTCAGTCTGAACCGAGCCTTGCTTCCTTCATTCGATGTTGCATCTGTGAGAGTCAAAATGTTTAGATTTGAAAACCAATCTACTCAGTTTATGACGAGATTTTCCAAATTCTCTTGAGGATTGCAACAATTATCCAAGGCTTAGAGATCACTGATTGAACCGCACGGGCCCAAGCTCAGACCGAAGTGTGGTTTTGGGCCAAGCGAGTCCATCTCCTTTCAAACATACTGCTAAAGAGGCTGTGTACATGTTGGCCACCGGCCATCGCCGCCTCCACTCGTTGTGGCAGTCAAAACCCATGAGTAAGCGAAGCTCAAAGTCATCGCCACCACGGCAGCGGCCTCTGGTATGAGCCGTGATAGTCCTGGAGCCGAGGCCGTCACGACCTCTCGTTTGAGCCACCTGTAATCCATCGTTCAACAGCGTTTAGATCCGGGTTGATTTACGTTTTCTCCACTGATCGTTGAGTTGAATCTGACTCCGGGTTTTTCCTCTTCGTTTTATGTCAAGCTCTCGCGATGTCGTCGATGAACGTCAAGCTGGAGTCGTCAATCTCAGTCTTTGTTTCTAGGTGATACCTGCGACCGAGACTTTCACTGTGTTAGTCTTCTATCCTATTTTCTTTGATGTGTGTACATATGGTGGGCTGAAATGGCTACTTGAGGGAGGAATTGACGACCGATTGTAGATGGATGTAGTTCGGCGATTGGAAATTATCGCAATGAGACTGAAGATAATTAAGTTCAATCATATAGAAGGTAGTGGAATGTAAAATACTGGAAATTAAAAAAAAAAAAAAAAGAACATTAATATTTTCATTCTTCTGTGATAAAAATGAAACCTTAAAACAACGGTGGAAACCGAACCGTTCTTTCCTTACTGAAGGGGACGCTGACAATTGGGGGTCCCCATCAAATTCTCCCATCATCCGTGCTTTCGGCGAATTATCCCTCCAGACTTTTGCATTCGGCCAACTTTGAGTCGTGACGCTGACTAGAAGAAACCGTGTTTGTAGTACTATGTTTCCATGGCCATCTCTTCCGCGAGCTTTACCTGCACCTGCCACCAAGGCTTCTCGAGAGTATCGATCGACAGGAGGACTAAACTTCCTTGATCCTATGTTGCTCATCTCTATTTTCGGAGTGGGGCACCATTTCTATCGTCGTGTTCCATCTTGATTAGTTCATACTCTGGAATCAATTCGTCTTAACTCTTTGGTTTTTTTCTGCAATCCAATCCAAAAGTTTCTAGCATTCGCAGTCGATCCTTGTTACAATTTTAGGCCATCCTTCTTAATCTCGTTGGCCTACTTTCTTCTTCGCCTCTGATATGGAAATTGTTGCTTCCGTTGTGTCCTTACTCGTGGTAGAAGGCGGAAAATTTGTTTATCGTTCAATCAGTTCCAGGATCAGGAGTTGCTGGCATGGAGAAAGGATGGGAGATGCCGCTGATTCTCACATAAAGGTGGCGGAGCTTATTCCCTGCCCTTCGATTAGAGGCCACACGACCGCATCGCAAACAATGGCTCGTATTCTAAAATTGTTACACGATGATAAAGTACAGCGACTTGGAATTTGGGGAATGGGTGGAGTAGGCAAGAGCTACCTGGTGAAGAACCTAAACAACAAGCTCAGCAGGCCTTCATCGTCACGGAAACCTTTCAGCTTGATTATCTGGGCGACTGTTTCGAAAACTACCTCATCCCAAGAGCTGGATCTGAAGAATCTGCAGACCAAAATAGCCAATAGGTTGAACGTGAAGGAGGAGGAAACCGTGGAAAGGACAGCTATACAACTTTCGAAAAGGCTTAGAAAGGAAAAGTTTCTTCTCATTCTTGATGATGTATGGGAAGCCATCAACTTGGATCATGTTGGTATCCCACGACCCCAAAAAAAATCAGGGTCCAAGATTATACTGACATCGCGGTCTTTGGATGTTTGTCGAACAATGATGACTGATGTCGAAGTTAAGGTAGAGGTCTTGACTGATGAAGAAGCATGGAAATTATTTAAGCATCAAGTTGGAAAAGAAGCTGATTTGCAGAACATCAAACCATTAGCGAAAACTGTCTGCAATGAATGTGGAAGGCTGCCACTGGCTCTCATCACCGTGGGTTCAGCGATGAGACGGAAGAAGAAGGTTGGCCTGTGGGAGGATGTTATAAATGAGTTGAGAATGTCAAGACCTTCTATTCACGGTATAGAGCCCAACTTGTATAGCTCGTTGAAGTTGAGCTATGACTCACTGCAGAACAAAATGCTCAAATCTTGTTTTCTGTATTGTTGCCTGTATCCGGAGGACTACTCCATTCTCATAAGCGAACTTGTTGAATGCTGGTGGGCTGAAGGTCTGATCGGCAAGCAACTTCCCTATCACGCCGCTTTAAACAGGGGAATTGCCTTGATCGAGAGTTTGAAAGACTCCTGTTTACTGGAGACTGGTGATTCAGATAATAGCATAAAGATGCACGACGTGGTTCGTGATGTTGCGATATGGATCTCAACATGTGCAGGTCCAGAATCCAAGTTTCTTGTTCAAGCTAACATCGGAATGACTGAAATTTCAGAGGTTGAGTTGCGAAGTAATCTGGAAAGGGTCTCTTTTGTGAGTAGTAGTATAGAGACATTGTCTGATCAGGAGATGGAATGTCCGAACGTGATATCTTTATTTCTCCAGTGCAATTCCCTCCTACACAATATTCCAGAGAACTTTCTGCGGGGATTCAGAGCAGTGAAAGTAATGAATTTAGGGGGAACCCAAATAAGGACATTGCCCATTTCTCTCCTCCATCTACGAGATCTTCGCGCTCTTCTTCTGAGGGGTTGTAACCATCTTGAGGAATTGCCTCCGTTGGGATGTCTTACCAAACTCGACATACTTGATCTCCATGATACAAGTATCAAGCACCTGCCAGAAGGGATGGATCAACTAACAAATTTAAGGAAGTTAGATCTATCATACACACTCAACTTGGAATTCGTACGACCAGAAATGGTTTCTAATCTGACTTCCCTGGAATTCTTAGACATGACAGGAAGTAGTTACTGGTGGCTCGTCAAGCAAAGACCTCCACTGCTCTCCTTTGAGATTTACTTCCAAGAGGGCCACACGGAGAATAGGGCAACCCTGGAAGATTTACAGTCTTTGCAAAGGTTATCCGTCCTACATCTATCCTTGCATGATACAGTGAAGGCCTTTGAAGAAAGCGACGTTTATTGGATAGGAAGGCTGAAAACATTTCAGTGCTCAATGAGTCTGTCGTATTCACCGCGTGATATACAAAGACTAACAAGATCCAGCGAGAAGGCTCTAATTGGAAGAGACCTCTCAGGAGACAGTTTAGAATGGTTCATGTCTCACGCAACTTCTCTCGCCTTCGATGATTGTTGCAACCTTCATGAGATTCTGGAAAATGTCGTCATAAACCGAGTGGAATGTTTTACTAATATGAAGATATTGACTCTCAAAGATGCCATGCTGAACGAAGGAAGCAATGCTCAGTTTGACCTACTTCCGAATTTGGAAGAGCTGTATCTTGATAACATTGAGAAGATAAAGAGCATGTCAATATTAGCTGATCGCTTGGGATTGAGCTTTCCTAGATTAAAAACTTTGGTGGTAACTGGATGCAACGAATTGGAGAATCTTTTCTACTTGGGGGGTCGGATCACAAGCCTGCCCAAATTGAGCCAAATCAAGGTAGACACTTGTGCCCATCTGAATGAACTCTTCCGGCACATCGCAGGAAGCGCAAAAGAACATGCTGCTGTTCCTAAATTGCGGGCAGCACGTTTGAACGGGCTACCCCGATTGCAATGCCTCTGTAGGAGAGAGGAGTCCTGGCAGAGTCTGGTGGAACTCGAAGTCGTGCGTTGTCCTTCGCTCAAGAAGTTGCCATTCAGGACCACGAACGGCAACTCGATAAAGGAGATCAGAGGCGATGCACATTGGTGGGGTAAAGTTCAGTGGGATACTGATGATATAAAGTTGTGTCTTGACCAGCATTTTGTTAAAATAATATAAAATTGATTGTTGAAGATTTGAGCATGTTGGTTGCTGAGCTCTAGATTTGGTCGTTAGTATTTTTCAAAATGCCTTGATCTATAATGAATGTCAAAAGAAGAAAGAAAACGAATCGGTGAAGCATGATTCTTGGTAGGCGCTTGAAGAAGATCAAAGACAAGAAGGGTACAAGCATTTAATGAAGAAAACCTCATCCAGCATGAAGACAAAGAAGGCTGGAAAAACTCATTGAAAAGTTCTCCACGCTTGTCTTCATGTAATCATTGTGCCTACTCATTTGGCTCTATTTATGTGCTTGTATCACTTTATGGACTTTCTTATTTATTCTCATTTAATGTTTGTACACATCTAATTACTTTAAAAGGTTATGACTTCAAATTTATAGATACACCAAAACAAAAAGCATTTGCATTTGAATTACTTCTCCCTCCTATCTTCATTTGTGCCTCGTTCCAAATTTTCAGGGTAGCTATTATTTTTTGGTTCCAACACATTTCAAAGAAATGCTTGATTTACAGGCCAGCCTTCGCAGGTAATTCGGTCGGACAAAGGTCGGTGTCTTGTGTTCCTTTCTATCAGAAAACTACTGACTGACGTATCGTGCAAATCTAGGAAAAACATTTTGTTTCAGTTGTTACTAACTCATGTTTAGGCCTCTAGGTTCGAAGACTTGGTCTGTCTATAGATGTAGTTGCTTCTCTCGAAAGCAAACGTGTTTGGAAGTGTATATTTTGCAAAGTAATTTTCGCAAAAAAAAAAAAGGAAAAAATAAAAGAAAAGAAAATGGAAGAGGAGATGGAGCTATTTTTCTGGTGGTGGTGAAGCGGTAAGAGTTTTTTTTTGGCACGTGGCTGCTTCCTCTTGCTCTGCCCATAGAGTTCCTTTGTGTTGCAAATTTGGGAAAGCGTTGCTAACTGTCAAATCCCGTCGGTCACAAATGAGCTGTCACTGGCAAGCTTTTTGAGCCAGTAACTCCTTTTTTCTAGTAAGAGTGTCAAAAAAAAAAAAATCCCGTCGGTCACAAATGGGCTGTCACCGGCAAGTTTTTGATGTCACCAATAAGTTTTGAAAAGTACAACCATTTATTTATTCCAAAATTACCCACCATTTTAATGATCTACTCAACCCTTTTACCAGGGCATTAACGTTAAATATAATAACATAAATAGTCCATAAATTTTAACTCAATGTATAATGTGATCATTGAATTTTTAATTCATTCAATGAGGTCAATGAACTTTAACTTAATATGCAATATAGTCTTTGAACTTTTAATTTATTCAATTTGATAAGTGGATTTTAGGTATATGTTTAATAAAATTCCTGAATTATATGAAAATGTTCAATATTGTCATTCCATTAATTCAATATCAAAGATTACTTATATAGTCGAGTGACTAATTTAAACATGTTTCAAAAGTTCAAGAACTCATGTTGAATAAATTAAAAATTCAGAGATAATATTACATATTAAGGTAGAGTTCATAGAGCAAATTCAATAAATTAAAAGTTTAAGGATTACATTATACATTAAACCAAAGTTTTGAAACCATTTATGTCATTTCCCTTAAAATTATTAGTTGTTGTCATTCATAATCTACTGTGATTTTTTTTTTTTTTTTTGGAACTTATCAATGTGGTAAAATTACTCACTTTTATACAAAATTACCAACTGTAATTTAAGTGTTTTTGCCAACTCATCTTTGATTCAATTAGCAACTAATTTTAAATATTTGTACTCACATTTGAATCGAAACCAACTAGTATATTGTCGTCCCAACAATCTAAGAACGCTTATTTTTATAACTTAAGAGCATTAAGTGTCAAATTTACTAGCTCTCATGTAGAATTACCGATTCTTATGTCCATTTGGGGGGGAATATTTTTTGGATTTTTTTTTTTTTTTGGTCAAAAGACTATGTTATTTTTTTTTTTTGAAAAGTACTAACTCTTACACATGTTACCAACTTTTAAAAGATATTATCAACTCATTGGTAAGTGAACTTAAATAGTTTGTAAGTGATCAACTAACATTGGTAAGTGACGATGCTCGTCCAACCATCGTGAGGTCAAACTTGCCAATCTCAAGTGAGGCTTGCCCTCACTAGTGGCTAGCAAGGGCAAGCTTTGCCAAAGGTTTGCCTTTGGGCAATGCCCTGTGACCTTAGGGACCGAAGAAGCTAGGGAAATAAAGAAAAAGGAAATAAAAAATAAATAAATTCAAAAAATATCAAATACTATTAAAATTTGTTCACTTTAGTGCCAGTTGTCCTATAGAAAATTGCTAGAGTCAACGTCAATGATTTTCGACAAAATTAGCTAGATGGACTTAATTATCAAAATATAAAAATATTTAGAACTCAATTGGTAAATTTAAAATGTTTAAAAATGAATTAGCAAAAAGTGTAAGATATTTAGGATTTTTTGAATAATTTTTCATGTTTTTGAGTTTAAAGAACAAATTTTTATTATCATTTCAAAAAGTACCAATTGTTCCAATAGCTTCCCAACTGATTAAAGTATTGACCAATGTTATACGCAATCGCCAACAAATTTTTGAAAGTTTCTTGACCATTCCAACACTATTATTGGTTTCAGCCAAAAAAAGAACACTATTATTGATAGAGCTTAAGCTATTCTATAAAATTATCTGCTCTCATTTGAGTCAATTATCAATATGTATTTGATTATTTTCAAATAACAAACTGTTTAAAATGATTTACCAATAATTATCTGCACAGCTAACCAACTTATGAAGCTACTAATTCATATACGGAATTGTCACTTTTATCTCAGTTCACTTACCAACGTTTATTGATCACTTCAAAAGTATGTGTTCTGATAATTTACCAATATATGTTTGGGAGTCGATCTAAAGTTACCAACTTTAGACAATCGCACAATATTAACAATATTTACTGGACTTAATAGCCCCATCTGCCGATTGTATTGATGCCCTTTTCCTGCTTGAATCTTTGTAGCCTTCTTGTTTCATAATTCTATGGATAATGCAATTGCCTAGAAATTAGAAGGGCAAATTGTTGAGAACCTAGAAAGATTTATTACTTCTTCTACTGGCCAAACAACCTAATGAAATCGGAATAATTTTTTTTGCAAATTATAATCTAACTAAAAAGGCACCTCCAAATTAAAAGTACATGGAAGGTAACCATAGAGGAAGATCGATTGAACTCGTGCTCTTCTTTAGTCCATTCAATCTACGAAACAATGATGACTACGGTTGATAATCGACATCTTTGAGTTCACACTCACCTTCCTCATCCATCGTCCATTGCTCTGGGAACACAATTTCGCCCGACTCAATCAAGTCCACATTTATGTTGCCAATTCTCATATAAAATTGCCAATTCTTATTCGAGTCAATTACCAATGTTTATTAGATTGTTTCGATATAACCAACTATTCTTAATAATTTACAGATTTTTATTTTTGTAGCTTACCAACTTGTTAAAGCCACCACCTCTTATATAGGAAATTACCGACTCATAAGTCATATGTGACTTTAGTTACCACGTTAATTTGATTGTTTCAAGAGTGATAGCTCTTCTGGTGACCTACCGGTAATTATATGCTGAGCAAGGTGAACAATTCCTCAGGAAGGTGTTGAACTTTTCGAAAATGATAAACTATTCCATCAATTTTCAAATATGTACTTGTGCGGCTTAAGTCACCACTCTTTTGAGGAAAAAATTATTCAATCACTATATGAATGCCAATTCAATCAAAAAAATTTTAATTTGGTTTATTCAATATTAAACATTTTCATGATTTTCAATATAGTTTATCCAACCTAAATTGCTTGGAAATTACTAACGTGTTAGTCCAATCATTATTGACCATCATACGTGTCACAACCGGCGATTTGAAATGGACAGCCTGTAATCAAAATGCCATCGTTTTGAGTAATTTTTTGAATTCTCTGGGTCTTTTTAAAATCTTTTTCTCGCTTTTTTCTTTTCTTTTCTTTCAATTATTTTTCTTTTACCATCCATTCGGCCCAAATCCAAACGTTCACACTTGGCCCAAAATCCTCCCACTTGGGCTTGGGCTTTACCCGGTCAGGTTCAGTGACTCCCCACTCTTTCCTAAACCGAAACTACAAAACCTCTCTCCGCGGAACGCTCTCGTCTAAAACCCAAAACCCCGCCGCGTTCGCCCGTCGCCGCCGGCGCCTCCCGCCGCTCCTCCGATCCTTCCCCCGCATCACCCCCCCTGCCCGGCCACCGTCATCGCCGGTTCGGGCTCGGGCCTCCGAGGTCGATGGCGGCCCACGGCAACTTCGGCGGCCTGCACGACGTCGCCCTGAAGCCGCGCCTGCTCTCGAAGCTCCTGAGGGAGCGCGTCCCGGACGATTCGCGCCCCTTCTCGGACCCCTCGGAGCTCGCGAGCGTGGTCGCCACGCTCAGGGTCCACAAGCTGCTGTCCGAGTCGTCCGAGGAGTCCGCGGACAAGAAGGTGGTCGAGAGCTGGAAGAAGGCGGTGGACGCCTGGGTCGACCGGCTGATGCTCCTGGTCTCCAGCGACGTGGTACCGGTCTCCCGCCTTGTCTTGGCTCTGCCATTATTGAAGCTCGTACTTTTGTTTGACAACAATTCCTGTCCCTTTTTTTTTTTTTGCCCCCCTTTTTCTGTTTCCCCTGTTGGAATGCTGTTGGCTGTTGTAGTTTAGACTGGTAGAATGGAACATCCTTTTTTCTTTCGGTTTTAGTGGTGCTTGCTTCTAAGGATATTAATGAATTGTGAATTGCATGTTGTATGCTGGCTCATTCAGAATGAAGTTCTATGGCTGTCCTTCCGTTGTACAGATAAAAAGAGAAAATAAGTATTGTGGCCAGTTTGCAAGGGAATTGAGGATGAATATGAATGCTTACTGCTTAATTAGGTTGAATGTACTTCTTTTATTAGGTTATTATTCCTTTTTGGAGGAATCGGTGCTCTTTTCTGCTGTCTTGGTAATCTGTTGCGACCTGGTGAAGAAATTTTTGAGTGCTTACATGTAAAGTGGTAGATGGGATCTGTTGGATTTTGTGAATTAGGTCTACCCTTGGCGGAACACAGGCTTTGTTTATGAAAGCTGACTAAACCCTTTTACGATGGCTTTGCAATTGCTTTTTCGGAACTTTGGAATTTTGGTCTCAGTATTTATGTATCTGAGCATGTGATTCTCTTCTAGCCAGACAAATGTTGGGCAGGAGTCTGTTTACTGGGCATAACTTGCCAGGACTGCAGCTCTCACCGTTTCTTGGCATCTTATTCTTCCTGGTTTCAGAAACTTCATGTGCATGTTCAGGTATGTGAATTTTATTGTGGTTATACCTTTATTTTCTTCTCTTTCTTCATTTTTCAGCTGAGTGACATACTGGTTGACTGACTGTGTTTGGTGTTTTCTTGATGTAAAACTAACAAACCAGGCATTGATACCTTGTTGCTTTTTGGTGGTTGCTTGTTAAACTATTAAATGTGTAGAGATTAAGTATCTATCTGGAAGCTTTAATCTTTTGCTTTTGGAAAGTGCTGAGTAACTTCTTTTCCATGATAAAACCAAATTGAAAGAAAACGCAAGGCAGAAGGAAAGCACATAAAGGTGTTAGAAGGATGTCTCCAAGTGATGCTGAGTGTTGTAATGAATTGTGCACTTCAGAATGTGTATCACTCTGCACAAGTAGCAAACCAACAAGTGTAATCTTTTGAAAGGTTCTTGCAATTATTGTTGTGCTTTTTGTTAAATGCAAGTTCATTACTTCTGGACTTTTACCTTCCACAGCATACTAGTAGCAATTGCAAGGCAGATTTCCATTCTAGTTAATTTGGCTACGAAAATTTTAGTGTCACACCATGTTTGTTAAAGACAGAAGACTCAATCCAACTGCAAGCAAAGGTTGACTATTACCAATGTAATTTGCCACATAGCACCCATATATGAGAAAATCCAAGCTTTTCATATTAGTTTGATCGCATCCTAGTCAGTAATAATTGATGATCAGATGCTAGGCTTAGAAAATGATAAGAAGTGCGTACTATTGTTATTGGAGTTTAAAAACCCTCTTCCTTTCATCTTTTTGATAGGCACCAGGGGTTTCCAACTTTGTGAGAGTGGCATCTATTGCCTCACTTTCGGACTTATTTACAAGGTGAGCTGTCTTCTGTTTTTCCTTTGGCCTTCTACTTATGGAATTGAAAATCCAGCTCATCCACTATGTCTTGTCGATGCCTAAGAAAGCGTGGCACTGTAGTGTGGCTAAGAATCAAATAATTGCAGATTTTGTGTTACTCGACATCATTGAAGAGTTTGTTATAATTATAAACGAATCTGGATCTACTTCGTTTGCTACTTCACATGTCTTATATATTATTTCTTGACTATCAAGAATGTCAATGAAGGATTTGTAAAGAAGATCTTTTTATATACAATTAGCTTCTCATAAAGAGCATCAAGTATGTGCAAGACTTATGCTAAATTAACTGCAATAAAAAGATCCAAAATTTCAGAAAATAATTTGTAATTTCAATGAATAGCTGTCTTGATTGCTACTGGGCGACTAATGGTATATCTGCATTTTGAACTAAAAAAGAGTTCTCATGCTGTTGCCTAGGAGGCATGTGTGCAGGTGTATGCATAATCAAACTTAGATGGAGACAACATAGTTGCTGATGATGATGATGATGTTGTCATTTGATAAATATGGTGCTTAGTCACATCTTCTCAGTTCTGTTGACCAGTGGCTTCATGATCCTTGTGTTTTTCCTAAATAGAACAATTGATGATTAGCTTCGTTTTAAAAGTGATGAGATTTGAGTTTCCATCTGAGGTTATTGGATATCGAAAACCTCAATCGATGGAAGATTTTATGAGATTAACTGATCATTTTCCATCAAAATTGCAGAAAAAGCAAAACGAAAAGGCAATGACAAAGTGACAGCTGATAATTACTCCTTCAAGCATTTTTATTATATCTTACTTCAAGCAACACCTATGCCACCATCTGTTAGTTGACCTTGAACAATGCAAGAGCCTTAGGTTCCTGTTTACCTGATTCATGGTTTAGTCATTGCGTGCTTTATTTTCCTGGACTAGGTTAGGTCAGTTTCCCAATGTGAAGAAAGATGGTGTTAGTTTTTCTGGGAAGCTAATTCAACCATTTTTGAAGCTTTTAAATGGAGATGGATCGGAGGCTCTTTGGGTTAGTAATTCTCTCCTTTTGCTTTTTCTTCAATGTCAACCTAAATATTCTATTATACTTTGCTTTTGTTTTAAAACTCTGCAAATTGAAAGGTGGAGAAAGGCCTCTGTGCTTGTGGATGCGATTGTTAGATTGAACTGAGAGTTTGTAAATGTTGCAATTGCTGTTTAAAGCATTGTGATTTAAGCTTATGATTCATATAAGTGCTCACAATCACAGCAATTTCAAAAAGTTATCTCTTCTACCCAGGGCACAATTTGGTGCTTTATGTCCAGCTTCTTGATTCATCCTTAAACCTGAAATACCCAATGCGGTAACTCGCACTATGCCAATGATATAAAATCTACTTTGAGAACCTTTTACGCTTATGAAATGGAACTTTTGAACTGATTGATTTTTCAATTGAAGGAGATCTTACATTGTTGGGATTGCAACTTCTGATGTGATGCTTTTATATAATGCAACACTTTGCGTGTAAGTATGCCTGAAACATGTCATTCTTTCCGAATGTTAATTTTGTCTATAGAATTAAGGCAAAATTGTCCCAACTTTTGTTCTTGTAATCAGCTAACAGAACTTTTGGTGGGTCTGTATGTGATGATCCTTATGGTTCTAAATTATTGCAGTTTGCTTGTGTAATAGTACTCGTAGCAATTTACCCATCTCTCACATCTTGGCTGCAACATACATAATCTTGGGGAAAGTAAACTACATTTTCGCCCTTGATGCTATGCAATGCAAGTGGCTAGTGGTTATGTATCAGCTTTCCCTTGACCATCCCTTAACATAATTGCAAAGTTACCTGTGCTGGGGATCTTTGTAAAAAGTACAATGTAACTTCTTCAGAACTTGGGAAGTACATAGACTGCTGTTGTAATTGAACTCGTGCTGTTTAGTGCAAATCAAATTTTGGTATTCCTGCCATGTGCATGCCATTTTGTACATAGCATATCAGCAGTCTATGATGACAAAACTCCCTCTCTCTCTCTCTCTCTCTCTCTCTCTCTCTCTCTGAGAGCTTTGAACACGTTCTTCAACATGTTTACAGTTTTCTGCATAAGGGCAGACACTTTCTTTTTGGCCACAATTTATTGTGTTTATCTGCTGGAAGTTTTAGCCTTCTTTTTGGATTTCTAAATGCTAATGATATTCTGATGTTTGCAGGATGGCGGAGTTAACATGTTGTGCAGCATATTATGTTACTTTCCATCTGCCATCCATCGCCACCATTATGACAGTGTGAGTTTCTGAGTATATATTAGCCATAGTCATTTCTTTCAGGCGTGCTCATATGCCAAGCATGTAAGCAGTCATGTTTGCCTTCTGGCTTGAAATTTAACAGCTCCGAATTAAATTAAACTTTAAATATCTAAACATTTGTGAAAAAAAATTCTTGAAAAATTATTTGAATGACAGAGATTTGCTGCTCTGCTGCTGTTACACATTGTTTATTGGTTCCTTTTATCATACTGAAATGGGAGATTAAAGATGTATATAAAAGCACTTGAGAAGTTAAGAATCACTTAAACTAAAGATACTTGTGACATTTAGATAATAACCTGTGGTCCAAACATCAACCGTAAAAAAAGTAGTAAGGTAATGCAAGGTGAAGCTAGTTGTCAGATTTATCAAAAGACGCAGTAGTTTGCCATAGTGGGCTAGACCTCCCAAGTGGGTTAATTTATTGTTCGCTTATGCATTCTATGACATACTCCTCTGTATTTTGCAGGTTGAGACAACTATTGCTTTAAAGATAATGTCAGGGAAGTGCAGTACTTGCTTGTTAAAAGTAAGTGTGCTTCTCTTTTCTGGCTCTTTGTTTCTTGTGTTGGATCGATTGGCAAGCATCCAAGCACATGATGGGTTGTTCTGAAGTATATCCTTTCTTAATGTATTTCTGCTGCTGACCTTTCAGAAGCTTGCTCACTGCTTAGCAATTCTTCCCCAATCGAAAGGAGATGAGGAGACCTGGTCTTTACTGATGCAGAAGATCCTTCTTTTAATTAATAGCCATCTGAATGATGCCTTTCAATTCTTAGAGGAAGGTTAGTGAAAGATGCATATATACATATATAATGTGGTGTTAGTGCGGGAAATCTGGTGTTGACTTTTTGTTTTTTTTGCATGTTGCAGAAACCAAAAGTACCAAAGTTGTCAACTTACTGGTTCCACCGGGAAAAGATCCACCAACACCATTAGGATGTTGCAACTCTTCTGACAAAGCAGCTGCTGAGGCCATGAAAAGACCAAATAGATTGCTAACATCCAGTGTGTCTGCTTTTATGCTTTGTGGTTGTGAGATGCTTATAAATCCCTATCCTGTTCAGGTAGTGACTATCTTCTATGCATCTTTGTCAACTTCATTACGAGAGAGAAAAACCTAGGTTTAATCTTTTAAGTGCAATCTTAGAACTACTGATGGTTGAAAATATATCACAAATATTCTTTCTTGCTTTTGTTGATTTTGACCTATATTTTTTGTGAGAACAGGTGAATATTCCTGTTAAAGCAGTGTTAGCCCTTATAGAGAGAGTGCTAATGGTGGATGGCTCTGTCTCTCAAAGCTTGTTGCCCTTTGTCACAGCCATGCAACAAGAGTCTCTTTGTTCAGAGCTTCCAATGTTTCACTCCGATGCTTTGGATCTGTTAATTGCATTGACGAAAGTCATGCGCAGGTAATCTGTTTCTGGCTATTGTGCTTCTACAGTATTTTTGTGGATCACATAATCATTTTATCTAAGGTAGATTTTTTAAAATGCTTAAGCAGTGATTTTGTCTCCAGAACATGTAATATGATTTATTGTATGTGCATCAACTACTTTGGTGCACAGTTTTTTTTTTTTTTTCCCCTCCACATAAGAATAGACTAAAAAGTAGGTAATCGGCATGGCAAGGATGTAACTGAGCCATCACGGAGAACATCACTGGGTTGTCAATTGATTTGGCTTGAGTTGGGTGAGAACTGGGATTGTACCAAGAAACAGTTTGAGTTTTTGGAGGACGAGAATAACAAGGCACTTGATATTAGGTGGCACTTTTCTCAACTTAACTGTATGGTTGCTTTAAGTGCTGCTTGTCCTTCATGCTCTTGTTTCTGCAAAATTGGACAGAGGTTTTACAATGATTTTATATAGTTGTCTTGCACTGTATTTGTCCATTTTCCTCATGTCCCTCATTGGTCTCTTTGTTTTCTGGTTTTTAATGACGTCAAGTCTTCATTCTTGTGCAGTCAAATGTTGCCTCATGCTGCATATATTGTCCGACTTATTGTGAGATATTTCAAGAACTGCTCATTGCCAGAGTTAAGGGTAAAGGTCTACTCAATCATAAAAACTTTGCTGATGTCCATGGGCATAGGTAAGATACTTGTTTTAGGACTTACATGCTTTTCCCTTTATGGCTGTTTAGTTAAAGTCAGTTTATTTTTCGGGTTGGGTTATAAAGTAAGTATCTTGTTACCCTGCTTCCCCTGAAAGCATTGGCCTGGAAAGAAAGTTCAAATATCAAATATAGAACTTCTGAATCAGTTAACTTGGCCTCTCTCTGTACCACCTGGAACTTATTTTTCTTGAAGGAAAATGCGAACTGAATTCTGAGTTTTGGTGTAAATGGTGCCATCATGCTTGTCAGTATGTAAGGAAGGAACCTGTTTGATCATTGACAACAGAGAGTTCCATCTCTGTGCATATGTGCACACAAACCCAGAGGGATTGTATGGGGTGTTTGGTCTGGCTTTAAACCTAAACAAAAGGCCCTTTTGGCTATCTGGACAAAAGCTAAAAGTAAAAACCAACCCAAATTTTAAGGAGTCAATCAAATGCCAATTCAGCATCAGTTGACTTTGTGACTTTTGCAGCTCAATCTGCTAAAGATTGCTTCTGTGGAATACCTACATATTGGTTAATATTAGTGATGCAAGTTAATTATGGCTTTCATCCAAAAGGATTGATTTAAAAGTTCTGCAGCACTTCAACATTCAATCCTTGTTTTGAGGTGTTGCCAATTACTTGTGAGGTCCTTGACACTAATAACAGTTAGTCATTTGTTCTGCCTTTTCTTTATTCCACCTTTTGGTTCTATTATTTCATCTCATTGGTTTCTATTGATATAGTTCTATTATAGACTCTGATTTTCTTTTCTTATGTTCATATCTCTACCTCTGCTCTACCGTTAATTGCCTTGAAATAATTTCTTAACAGGTATAGCAAAATTCCTGATGCAGGAAGTAGTCAACAATGTTTTCATTGATTTAAATCCTGATCATCAAGATGGCCTTGCTTTTCCCATCCCACCATCGAAGGCCAATGAAGTGTTGTACCCAAATAAGAAAAAAAGGAAGCATGCTTCTGCAGCTAAATCTTTAGAGGATAACCATGAAACAGGCTTTGGAGAAGCACCCAAGAATCATCTGGTGGTACCTGCCAATGTTAAGATAGCTGCACTGGAGGCATTAGAGGTTCTTCTTACTGTGGTAAGTGATGCATAAATGTGCACTGTTGTCCACACGGAGAACTCTGTCCTCATCATTTGCCATAGAGATAAATTGCTGGGTAAACTGTTTGGATATATCACTGTAATGATGTTGGATGAGTTTCTTTTCAACTATAAATTCTGAATATTTAACCTCTTAAGAAGAAACTTATTTCGTCAACTTAGAAAATATGTTTTGGGGATACAGATAAATGGAATAAATTCTGGAAAATTTTGTTCTTGTACCATATGAAGTTCAAAGGGGGTCATGTGAAATTTCCGCATTATTTTTGTGTCAAACTCTGAGCTTTTTCAACAAAAATATCAAGAGAAAGTATCTCACCTTCCATCGGGGAGGCATGCATTTTTGTTATTGATCTTGTTAATTTATGACTCTGTCTTATTTCCATAACTTGCTTTTGACATGTTGGTTGCAGGGTGGTGCTCTGAGGTCCGACTCTTGGAGGAAAATGTGGATACCCTCTTGATTTCAGTAGCAACAAATTCAATTCATGATGGATGGAACATTGAGGAAAATAGCATCTGTATGCCCAAGGAACAAATACATATGGTGGAGAAATTGCAACTTGCTGCCTTGAGGGCACTATTGGCATCACTTCTTTCCCAGTCTCATGTACGGCCCTCAAATATAGCCAGAAGTCTTGAGCTCTTTCAAAGCGGTAATTCTCATTGGCAGACACGCTGTTTCTTTTCTGTGTGATTATATATGATTGGCTATAGTGACATAAATAGCAGTGGCAGAACTATATTCATATGCAGAGGAAACTACATCTCTTGTCTAATATTGTGCTCAATGTTAGATTAGTGAGATTTTCGCTTTTGATACAATTGGTTAATTGAAAAGTATTCCTTAAATTTTGTCAAGAGGAGTCTTTCTGTAGAGCCATGAGGGCAATAAGTTTGTTCAGAAAAGCATGTTAAAAAATATTGGTGATAGTGTGCAAAAAGAAGGAATTCCTTTCTTCTCTATAGATCATAACGGTGATATGATAAGTAATAAGGCATATCATGGCTGGAGCTTATTTGGTCAAAATATCCAGTGATATTATCTGTCGATTTTAAGTTATACCTCCATCTCGGGAAGTAAATCAAGTTGCAAATGAGTATTCTTCCGACGGAAGCTTTCTGTGAGGTACCATGGTCACTTTTCCTTCCAGTGAGGTTGCATGGCTGACTTTCCCTTTATTGTCTGTTTACCTCATTATGGAACTATAGTTCATTACTCAGATGTTTGATGGTGAAATTACTGCTGGATTCAATGCATATGCAGCAAATGCAACACATGAAAATTGTTTTTTCTATTTCTAGTCAATTGTTCCTCTTTGATGAAGTCTGTCTTTTTGCATTTTCCTTTTAATTCTCACCTGAATCCTTTCTTTTCGTCCTTTTGTGGTCCATGATAGAAAAAGGTCAATTCAGAGTTGTCATTGGTTAACTTCTAAGGACATGTGCAGTGGACTTTGTGATGTGCTGCATGAATGATGAAATACTTACTAAGGGGTTTGAGAAGGATAGATTAGATTGTGATGATTTGAGATAACTTATTTGATGAAAATAGTCGTTTACAAAACGACCTGCTAACATGTATCTTCTAAGATTCCTCAACATTATCCATCAACTCAAACTAATTAACATCCATCTGTCGTGCGCTCGCTCATTGACAGAAGCAATCGTGGTTCCTTCTGCTAGTTTTTCTGTCCTTACTGGCTAGACATATCCTTGCAATATCTTATTTCATCATCATGAGATGCAGATTGCCACGTCCTTACTAGTGCAATCACTGCTCACCACCCATTGAATTGCTTCTCTTATAAATGTTATATTAGAATTTACATGGACTCAGGATATTGTTTTCTGCAGGAAGACAGGAAACAGGGACAAAGGTAGCTGAATTTTGTGCACATGCTCTTTTAGCTTTGGAAGTACTTATTCATCCTCGGGCACTTCCTCTGGAAGATTACTCCCCTGCAACCGCCGACTCCTTTGGGGGATTTTCCCGCAAATTCGCAGAAAATGTGCACTCTGGTGGCCAGCCTGCAGTTGCTTTTTCACAAAGGACTGAGCTTACTCTGCCTGATTCGTATGATGATGAGCTGCATAGCAAGTGGCTTCAAAATCAGGAAAAACCTGAGACTCCATTAGATGACCAGGTTAAGAAAGTTAAGTACAGTGAAGATCGCAGTGACTTGTCCCAAGCAATTAGCATGGAAAAGGGACATGACAACTTCTTAGATAAAAGCACTACTGAGAAAAGTAGGATATCGCCTCTCGAAGTAGATGCGAATGACATGGAAATGGAAGACAGGAATCCTAATAATGTGGAATCACCCAAGCATGAAAAGACAACTAGGAAATTTAAAGAAACCCTGCAACAGATAGCAACTACTTCTAAAGATGCTGAGAGAGATTCCAAAACAGAGTCACTGAGCAGTGTCGCTGCAGATCATGGAAGTAGGGAAGTCGGATTAGAGGGGAATGATGTTGTGACTCAAGGTGATGGCAATTCTGCTTCAGGTGAAATGGTTATGCTGGGGACTTCAGATTCTGCAAAGGGCAAGGAGATAATTGTTAATCCTGATGACGAATCATCTATGGACGTTTTTCCCGATATTATCGATGTAGAACCAGATTCGGATGAGGAGTAAGTATATCTCACGTGATGAAGGGATGAAAGGCATATTTTTCATTGCATAAAAGGCAGAACAGAAACATAAGAGTTCAATGTTTTATTATTAATTAAGCAATCAATTTGAGTTTTGTCTCGCAATTGTAGTTAATCTTATATCAATGTCTGTTTCAGCTTTGTATTTCAGCTTTGTATCCTATCCTATTGTGGTGAATGAGCATTCTTGATTGTGTTTCATCCGTACCCATCTTCACATATTCGTATGATATAGATAAAAAGTGGAGCGATATGCATTTGATTGATCCTTTGGCAAGAAGAGCGAACTGGATTCTTCTCATTAACAGGTTATGCGCAGACCGGTTTCCATGAACTTTGGCATCTGCTGAGCAGGTTCGCAACAAATGTTGCTGCTGTGTGCAAAGGTCAGTATCATATTTTCTCTTTTGGGTGTAATGGAAAATGGAAGGTAAAAGAACATGACAGATTACAGCTCTAGGCCTCATAGCACCCACTTCGTCTCCTGAAAGCAGTACTTCTAAAGAACCACAGGAAGTCTCAAATGTATAACGAAGTCGGCCCCGGGGGAAAAGCTACATTCGCTAGCCAGTCGGCACACATGTTTCCTTGGCGAGCCATGTGTCGAATTATGACCACTTTTCACATACAATTCCATGTGCCGAAAGATCACCAGGGTTCCTTTTCTATGCTCCATCAGTGCGAACCTTATGCCAATGAGCTGCAGTAGTTAGCAGTTCACAGCATCATTCGATTCTTCGCATGTTTCATAAAGGGCTCATGATGCATTTTGACCGTTTGTATCTCCACATCTCTCGAGCGTGCGCAAATAGCATTACTTATCTGGTTATATGAAAGGAGAGGCAAATGTACCTTGCCGGGAATGCATTAACCAAGCGGGCCGGAATATTTTTCTTATCTGGTTATATGAAAGGATATGAAAGAAGAGGCCATCTAGATCTGCCCTTTCGCCAGTGTCTTAAACCGTTACATGCACTCTGCATCCTCGAGCTGTGAAATAAACGGTACTTCTTTCTGAGCCTTGCGCTCAGTACCATTGCCTGAAAAAAAGAAGGAAATGAGGAGGATGTTCATAGAAGACAAAGGCGCGATTTGTTACGAGGATCCAATTATACAAAGCCCTGACAAGATGGCATTTGTGATCGTTGTCGACCTATGCGGACACGAGCTGCCCATGATCCGGTTGGACTAGGTGGGTTGCGTTTGGATCGCTGGACATTAGTCAAAAATCTTCCAAGCTGGAATTTCAAAGTGGTGTGGGGAACGATGTCCTGACGCTTGACGGGTGTGTGCTGTGAGAAGCTTAACTATAGAGCCGAACCCCGCTAAAGCCCGCGGATGCAAAGCCCTTCCTTCGAGCTGGCCTGTATCATCTCCTCAATCTCTTTTAGAACTATCACGTACTGAGGCCCCGGTTATGGGCATGTTTGATTTTCCAATATAAATGAAACCACTCCTTTTAGACCCAAAAAAAAAAAAAAAAAAAAACTATAGAGCCGAACCCAAATTTTCCCTTAAAATGGCCCAACCCAACATTCCTTGAAAATGGTTGGCCATAAAAAAAAAAAAAAAGGGAAAAGAACCCTTCCTAGACGATATTTACGAACAGACCCAGAAAAATTGATACCTACGGGTTAATTCTCCAAACAACTTCCAACTTTAGGTCTAAATTCGATTCTATCCCAAATATTTCTTTTGTTTGAAAAAAATCCATAATTTTCAATATAATCCTAAATTTGCCAATGCGTCATATGGCTCCTCGAGGCCATCAATAAATCCAAAAATTGTCATTAGTTTCTTCGAGATTATTAAAATCAGGAAGTTATTGTTCCATAAGAAAGTAAGGTTAATGATGAAGACGTAGGTCTAAATAATGAACCTTTGGCCGTAATATGAGACTAAAATGAAAGTTGAGACATTTTTTTTAGACAGAAATAAAAAGCTTGAGGCAGAATAGGAATTAGATCTAAAATTTGGGTCGTTATGGAACTATGCCCAAATTAGAACCCAGTGATAAATAACAAAAAAAAAACCAATGAATTTGGTCAATTTTTTTTTTCAATCTGTAATAAATTTGGTCAAATTGAATAGAGATGCGTGCATCCTTTTGCCCCATTCTTTCGGGTGCGGGTTTGCTGCATCCACTAACGTATCCATCTGTTGTTTCTTCCATCGGAATTCATCACGTATTCAATCTATTTGACATCCTACCTTACCTGATTATTCCCCTGGAAAAAAAAAAAAAAATCAACTCTCCCCAAACACCTCTCTCTCTCTCTCTCTCTCTCTCTCTCTCTCTCTCAATCAACGCCCCATTTTTTTATGGCGGTTTCACACGAGTGTACATTGAATTTAGTAGCGGTGGTCAACGTAAAATGAATGGGAAGCCCACATTGGAGTGCCGGGCTGCTCTGATTTGACTGAGGAATTATATATAAATATTGGTGTTCACGTTGACTTGTAGCAGTGTGCAGAATTTGACGATGCTGGAGTATGATGATACTTCCAGACTGCCAAGTGAGACTCGACCGTGGTAGGTGGAAAGTTGGCCAAAGGAATCTCTCACAGGAACAAAGAGATGCCCGCTTCTGTCCTCTCTTTTCAGATTATCTTGGTTACATGGGATGGTGGACTTATTGTATTGCTGAGGAATGATGCTGTTGAGTCCGTGAATCATCAAACATCTGTCACTTCCCAAAGGTCGAATCGACCTCGGATATTTTGCGCCATTCCACTTCGAAACCTGACAAGATTTCGAGAAAATTTACTTCACATCTTGTGGTTGGATGCCATGCAGGAAAGGGTGAAGAAATTTTTTAAAGTTAGGAGGATGTAAAGTTCTTGATTTTTGTGGAAAAATCCCAGTGCGGAATATGGAATTTTGAAACTACTGCTGTAGGATGATCGCATGATGAATCATTGGTAGGCCCGCGTGGAACCCTAGCTGGGACCTTTTGCAGCAGAATTCGGTTCGACCGCAATTATTTTTTGCATGTTAGGGTTATGGGAAAAGGGCTAGTCAGGCATTTAAGAGGTCGCAAGTATGGTTGGCGACTTTGATTTCCTGATTCATAGGCATCCACAATTAATGCTTAAAAAAACCGGTGGCTTACTTACTTCCCGCATCGATTGGTTTATTAATTTAGTACGAAGTTGGCTTTCTTTGAACTTAAATTCAAGATTGTCAATAGTATTTTTTTGACTCGTCTCGGTGCTCCCGTTTCACTCGTGGGAGTATCGCTGGCGCAATGCTGACCAAAGTAGACAAGGACATCAGTACTTTGAGTGGGGAGAGTTTGTGGCGTCTTGAGTCCTACATTAGACGGGTGATGTCTTGGCGATAATTCATAAATCAACTTTTGCCTTTAAATGGTTAATGCCTTGTGTGGTTACTCAAAACATTTTTTTAAAGGCTTGACTCACACGAAATGGCTGGTGATAAAGCAAAACTCCCTTTAGGAAGGTGTGCCCCTCGCATGCTTCAAGAGATGTTTTTGACATCCTGAATCCCACACCGAGTGAGAGAGACCCTGTTGAGAGAAATTCATAAATTCACTCTTGAATTTCACGCCGACTAATGGGACTTTATCGAGGGCTTTATAAGTCAACATCAACCTTTGAATGTCATCTTTCTATGTTGTTGCTTAGAGTACTTCCTTTTAGGGCTTTAGAATTGCAAGTGCAAGAATGTTTGAACATAAAAAAAAAAAAAGAAAAAAAGAGAAACAAGTTTCAGACTCTTTGACTGAATCGTTGCGTTTTTTTTTTTTTTATGTTTTTCTGGCATGAGGATTAAATCGCTCATTTCGAATACATAGCGCAAAAATGATAAGTCATGGCACTAGACATCCGATGAAGGACATCGATTTTCACGTTGTACCATTTCTTGGCTCGTACAAATAGCGACGAGTTGAAATATGTTATGCATGGCGTGCCCGTCAAAGTCATTTTTGTCTTCTTTCTTCTTCTTTTTGTTTTCTCTTTAATTATTTTGTCACGATTTCTTGCTTGTCGCCATGAAACTCGAAGTTTGATCACGAAAATGACACACCGCCTGCCATTTACTCGGCCGCATCCCCATGGCCGTGGGAAACCATTCATTGGTCAACCAATCGCAAAGGCTTTGCAGTCTTTTTTATTGCCTACCATTTCATTATTGACCGGAAAGTTTTGTTCCTGAAAAATTAGGTACCATCCCTTTTTTTTGTTACGGGTGGTGCTATTTTCTTCTTCTTTTTTTTCAATTTAAAATACACCCTTTTACTGTTAAATTTGATTTGATATTTATAATTAATATTTATAATTAATTCTCTCTCTCTCTCTCTCTCTCTCTCTCTCTCTCATCATATTCTTGCTAACTTTCCAAAAGTAAATCGGTGAACTTATCTCCTATGTCCATTTCAATAAGTAAAAATAAGAAGATGTATTTATTCCAAGTAAAATCTTGTTACAAAGATGAACATTTTTTTCCTTTTTCGCGACCATAAGTTCACTAATATGTTGAAGATATAATGTTGTTAATTAGATTTGTTAGAAAATCGTTTATTTATTATTTTTTCTGAGCTTCAATTAATTTTGATGGATGTCTAAATCTAGTAGCAGATTTATTGAAATTCAAACATATTTATCCAGTAAAAAAAAAAATTAAGGGCATGGTTCACTCACAACTTGATGGCTGAATAACTTATTTAATTTGTGTGGTTCTAAAATTGAAAAGAACAAAGGAAGTGCAACCTGATTTTGTTATTGCTATAAGCTATTGCTGGAATGAAATAGCAATTCATAGATCATTAATTTGCTAGAAAAAGGTGTAATTAAATATAAATACATGCTTAATGACATTTAAGACTAAATTGGTCAATTAACAAAAATAAAAGGCATGTTTTTGCAACAAAAAGAAGAAGAAGAGGAAATAGCACTACCCAATATGTAACCCAAAATGATAGGGAGAGGATCTCATTCCCTAGCTATAGCTCAAAACACAATCAAGATCTTGCCCATCAGAGGGTGCGATGTCTTAAAGGGTAATGAAATTATTTAAAACCTTTAATAGAAATATAGCCCCCTTTTTTTTTTCTTTTTTCTTTTTTTATCTTAGCCAAGAATTGATGACCTATATATGTAACCTAATAATGTACCCGAAAGGGTCCTCCGAACCTTATTCTAATCTTGATCGGTGAAAAGTTACGGTAATTCCTACTTGGAGCAATCATTTTGCTCGAATGTGATATCGCTATTCAAGAATTTCAAAATTTCTCATTTGAGCTCCAATACTAGTTTTAATGTTCCTTTAACACTCCCAATTAGTTACTAATTGATGTAGGAGAGTGAAAGGTGTGCTGTCCTAGCCTTACTGAAGTCAACTTGAATCTTCGACAACATGAATGATTTGCTTATATGAGATGTTCCAATAAAGAGCATAACCTCATCAAATCCAAACAAGGAATCTCTTGCCACTACTTTAATCTGATTATTGTTGGACTATATTGACCGAGGGCATCTCCAAGAATATTCTCTTCATTGTCCTTTTGATATGCCAGGCCTCTATTGTTGAACACGAAAAGAAGATAAAAGATAAACTTTTGGCTGAATTAAAATGATCACTCCACATTGAAAGGAAAAAAATTCGTTATACTTCTAAAGGACATATTTAATGATGGAAAAATTAAAAGGAAAAATAAAAGATTTAGCTACTTCATAGTGGTCGTTTTATAAAATAGAAACCATAGTTTAAGAATTGGACCCGACCTTATAGTCCAATCTATTCCTATCAATTAGGAGTCCCTTTGTCATGAGGAGTTTATCAAAGCCACGCAATTACTGGAAAATTTCCAACAAGAAATTCGACTCCACTATTATTATGTTTGAACAAGCAGCTCCCAAAATATAAATTGGAATTTACAAGTGCTTCAAAATTATCTGTTACTATTAAAGAAATTTTGCGATATTTAATTCACCGACTATTCTGATGTTAATAAAATTGGTATGTTGAAATTAATAAAATCGGATTAAATATACTTAAAAAGTGCACAAGACATTCATTACATTCATTCATATGATTTATGAATGATAACTGTTGTTAAGTAGTGTTTTCGAGACACTCATGAAGCATGCTTATTGAAAAACTTGTCCGAGAGTGGCTACACATAACACAACACGGGAAAAAAGGTTTACTTTGAAATATGCAAATTTTCCTCGATTGTTTGCTTAGTAAATGTCTTAGGACACTCTTCAATTAAACCCTATCATCCTTGTTGCAACGATCGACCTAGTGACAGATAGGATATACTCCTAAGCAGTCTGTGGCTCCCTAGTCACAAGTTCAAACCCCCCACCATTCCTGGGCCTTTGAAAGTCTCGATTCATCCATGATGTGGATTCGACCATGCTATATCGCTCAATAAACATGGGTATACTCCCATTAATATTATAAGAAATGCAATACGAGCTTCTTCAAAATTAAGCAAATAGTAATGACTCAAATCGAACATTTCGTCTCTAAGTGTAAAACTCATCTAATGACAATCGAGGAATTGGCGACGTCCCCTTATTATCCTAGTCCTAGGTACGAAGACTAACGTGGTTCAAAAATTTCTGCCCATCCCCAAAAATAAATTTCTTAAAATATTTTATAATATATATGTGACAAAAAAAAAAATCTAAAAAAAAATAAAAATTGCCAATTTCCAACAGCGAATTCAAACAGTCGTTTCTGGGCCCCACTCCCCACGGTCACCTCTCCTGCTTCCCCCTCTTTGCATATATATAAACACCAAAACCACTCTCCATTTCCTCTCGTGCACTCTCTCCCCTGTCCTTTTCCTCCTCCCTTCATTAATTCTCTCTTCCGAGATCTGATTTTCCCTCACTTTCCCGAGAAAATAATCCCCCGATCTCCCCGGGAATTCCCCCCGGCCGTTCGATTCCGGCGCGCGCTCCGGCGATCGCTCGCTCGCTCGCTAGCCGGTTCTTCTCTCGCTCGTTCCACCGGAGATGGCGGGCGAATGGATACTGACGTTGACCGCGCAGACGCCGACGAACATCGCGGTGATCAAGTACTGGGGGAAGCGGGACGAGTCCCTCATCTTGCCCGTGAACGACAGCATCAGCGTGACCCTGGATCCCGGGCACCTCTGCACCACCACCACCGTCGCCGTCAGCCCCGCCTTCGAGCAGGACCGCATGTGGCTCAATGGCAAGGTACGACGATTCGTCGCCCGCTCGTGTCTTTCGTGGGGTTTCGTTTGGTGTTTGGTGGGCCGAGACACCGTGTGAAGGGGAGTGAGATTCACGTTGGTCAGAGATTGCATGGTCAATGAAATGGCGTGGTCGGTAGGTACGAGCGTCGTTCGGGCTTATAGCTAGCAGAAGGAAGAATTGACGAGGAAAAGAGACGTGCTTGATTTAACTGAGATCCGACTGAGCTGTTGCGGAATGAATAGTATGAGATTTGATATGAATTTGGGTTGTTCATGTGAAATGAATAGCTAGGAAAACTGTATTTGTCACTTAGTCGAGTGCGTTATCATTGATTTATCTTCCACACAATTGTGGCAATCCTGTTGACGAATAAAATCAGATCTTTTATCCTTATAATTTCTCTCATGTTTCTTCAACTTTTCCATTTACGGCGCATAACGACATTTCTGGTTATTTCAGGAGATATCTCTTTCTGGAGATAGATTTCAGAGTTGTTTGAGAGAAATTCGAGCCCGTGCTACTGACGTTGAGAATAAGGAAAAAGGAATTAAAATTTCAAAGAAAGATTGGGAGAAACTGCACCTCCACATTTCTTCCTTTAACAATTTCCCCACTGCTGCTGGTTTAGCTTCCTCAGCTGCAGGCTTGGCCTGTTTAGGTAACAGATCTTTTTTTCAGTTACCTTTAATATAACTTGTAGGTTGAAGTGTTTATTCCACCTATACTGTGGATAGTTCAATGATGCCTATTTCAAGTACTTCGTCAATTTGCTGCTTTTTTCCCCTTCTCCCAATTAACTCAGAACATGAATAATATAGTAGGTCAATCTTTGTCATCCATGGGATACTCCAACTGGTCAAATTTTGTGATGTACTAAAAAGTGGTCTGCAGCAGGACCTTACACTTCAGTCGAATTTAACCCTTCACCGGCCCAAACGATTTGTATCGACCTCTCCTGCTGAGTTGGAGTTTCAAAGAGCAAGAATATGGATAGAACACTGTCTAACAAAAGACGAGGCAACATGGCTATTATCTGACAGACTAGAATGAAAAGCACAAATCTTGTTCTAACAAATACCATATGTGGATGCTTATTCGTGCACTGCTGCATGTTTGCGTTGGGCATATATACATATGCTCAGTTAATTTATAGCATTAAAATTAGGTATAAGTTTCTCAAATGTCCATACAAAAGACAATCATGTAGGTTAAGAAGCATGCGGGCAGATAACAGAACTAAAGAAAAGACAGAGTAATTGTAATATTTAGAGATCGTCAGGTGCATAAAACTAGGGAAAGGAAAAGAACAAGATATTTTGATGGGTTTATATTTTACATTGAGGATGTACAAGAATGCCCATGATACAGATCAAAACTAGAAAGGATCTCTAGAAGTATCATTGCTATTTAGACTTATATCTAGTTGATGTATACTGGACTTTTTTATTCCCACATGCTGAATCTATGGTTCCTACTTAATTTATTTTATTGGCGACATTGTTTCCTTGCCTTGAGATTATGTTATGACATCTTTTCTTTTATTAGGAAAATAATGGACAGTTCTAAAATTTGTGATTTCATCTCTTTTTGCAGTGTTTGCTCTTGGAAAGTTAATGAATGTTCAAGAAGATCACAGTCAACTTTCTGCTATTGCTAGGTAGTATGTGTCCTTCTGTCTGCATGTTCAAATGTTTCAATTGGTGGGTTGGGCAGTAGCTTGGTGCATTTCTAAACAAACTGTTTTTTCTACATTATAGGCAAGGTTCAGGTAGTGCTTGTCGCAGCTTATATGGTGGATTCGTAAAGTGGATAATGGGAAAAGTGAGTAGTTCAAAAGTCATGCCTTACCATCCATTAAAGCTTGCTATGCCATTATTCTTTGCAGTTCTGATTATTAATATCTTGCGATTTTTAAGGAGGAAAATGGAAGCGACAGCCTTGCTGTTCAGCTAGCAGATGAAAAACACTGGGATGAACTTGTTATTATCATTGCTGTGGTATGTTCCTCTTTATTATACTAGTGATGTTTTTGCGACCCACCAGTTGATTTTTTGAGATGCAGAGAATAAGCTTTTAGCCTTAAAGGGCAAAAAAAGGCAGCCAAGAGGCTATTAATCATATCTTGTTTTTTCAATTGAGACTTGCAACCCCTTCCGTTTCATCACCTATAATTTGATTGTTGGTCTGGATTTGTTCTTCCTTGGCATGTTGACTGATTGAGCCTTGTATGTTTAAGATAGAATTCTCTGTCACTACTGCCTTGATGTAGTTCGAGTTACCTTTGTCGTTTCTTTCCTTCTTCGAGTGTAAGTTGATCTTTATTTAATTTTTTCTTCTGTGATCATTCACAATGTTTTCTTAACTGCTTGGCGCCCTGTATTTGTTATTATAATCTTCCCCGATAAGATTATTTCCCTTGTTAATTTACTTGTATTTTTCTTTTATGCAGTTCTGCATCTTTTGAGGACCTGTCACTTATGCTTGTTATGTATTTGTTTCGACAATTTTGATATTGCTGTTTATTCAGGTTTCAGTTGCTCTCCGCATATGCCCTATATCTTTGTCATATGCCCTATCATTAGCTTAGTATGAGCTTAAAATGATCCTACAACCTTCATTTGCCCAACACTTACAGAAGACACATGAATTTTGTTGCTTCATGATTCATGTGCATCCTCAATCTTATGTAGTCTATGCATGGAAATGTCAGGTAAGTTCGCGGCAAAAGGAAACAAGTAGCACCTCAGGAATGCGTGAAAGTGTTGAAACAAGTTTGCTTTTGCAACATAGAGCGAAGGTATCTCTTCTTCTCCTTCAATGAAGTGGTCATAATTGTTCATATCTGGAAAATTCCTCAAGCTTTTAACATTAGTTGGATGGTTGGGGAATTTCATAAGCTGCATATAAAAAATTTATGAATTCTCATGCCATTCCACCTGTGTAGTTTCTTTGAGAATGAATTTTGTGTTTTTTCCAGGCATCCTAGTCATTCCTTTGGCTTGAAGCTTTCAATTGAAGTTTCTGCAGGCTATTGAAGTAAACACTCACCAACTCATTCTCCACTGTTTTAAATGAAATAGGAGGTGGTGCCCAAGCGGATTCTAAAGATGGAAGAAGCCATTCAGAATCGCGACTTTGCATCTTTTGCAGCACTAGCCTGTGCTGACAGTAATCAGTTCCATGCAGTGTGCCTCGATACATCTCCTCCAATTTTCTACATGAATGACACATCCCACAGGCAAGTCATACCCATTTTCTAGATAACTTAAGTTCATACTACTGGTTTTTACCGGTTTGTCCGTACTTCAGCGTCCCTGTGATAACTTTCTGTGTTGTTTTCCACTTAATAATATTTGGTACTATGTTCCAGGATAATTAACTGTGTTGAGAAATGGAATCGCTCAGAAGAAGCGCCTCAGGTATTTAAATTGTCTTATCTTTCTACCATCATGGTATCTAAATTCTGTCTGGGGGTTTGCAGCACCTAGCTTAAGTTGAGGCACATTATTGTTGATCATCATTCCATTCGTGATTACTTAGCAGATTAACTTGGACACTTCCTCTTTGCATGTTGAGATAGTAGAAGTATTTGATGTAATTTAACCGTCTGTATTTATTTATCAGAAAAGAACAAGGAAATGGGCATCATCATTGTCATGGTAACTCACGCAAAATTCTAAAGTTTGTTGGATACATTCTTGTCAATACAAAGAAAACATGATAAATGTTTCCTGGAACTGCTTTCTAAAAATAGCTTCTTGGAAGTTCCTCCTACTGATCATGGCATACACTCGAAGACAGGAATATTTTCTGGTGTGTACCAAAAACTGATGAGGCTCAACCAGTTTGCTCATCTCATAAAAGATTTTAAAAGATTACTTAATCAATTTTTTTACTTCTGAATCTAGTTGAATGGTGCCTCATATTTTACAGAATGGCGTTATATATTTTGACAGAAGCCAATACATTACTTGATCAAGATTTTGTACTTCTGAATCCAAGTTGAATGGTGCCTCATATTTTACAGAATGACGTTATATATTTTGACTTGTAATGCCATTTCAGTTTCTGAAATAGCATACTTCTAAGAGGACATGGCACCTCTTTAGATCTGATAAATAGTTCATCTTTATCAGATGATTCCTTTTCTTTTCATAATTTCATCCCTTTGCCTCCAGTACTGATATGCAGTACTACCTACAAAGCAAGAGTTCTAGCTGCACTTTTAATTGGGTTGATTTTGGAAAAGATTCAATGTACTGAAAGGTCTGGAAAAGTGAAAGTATATACAGCATTTTTAATTTGTTCCTCAGCATAGTAGTTGAAATGCCTTTAATCGGTGAGAAAGTGGCTAATACTGGAAGATATGACAGGTTGCATACACTTTTGATGCGGGGCCAAATGCAGTTCTTATCGCACGCAATAGAAAGGCAGCTTCACTGTTGATTCAGCGACTGCTATACTACTTCCCTCCCAACCCAGAAACCGACATGAACAGGTACACTACAGTGTCATCGTGTCATTGTTCTCTGTGAAATATTCAAAGAAGTTTGGGAATTGATTACTGATCACGTGGATGCTCTTTATCTGCAGTTATGTTCTTGGTGACAAGTCAATCCTGAAAGATGCTGGAATCCAAGGGATAGATGATGTAGAAGCTTTGCCACCACCTCCGGAGATCAAGGATAAGATTCCCGCCCAGAAGAACAGAGGTGAAGTTAGTTACTTCATCTGCACAAGACCTGGGAGGGGTCCGGTTGTGCTCTCAGATGAGAGTCAGGCTCTTATTGACCCTAAAACGGGGTTGCCCAAATAAACGGTTTCAGCTTCATGTCTATTTCATCTGTAAACTTCAAAGTACCTTTTCTTTTGGCATAAAGGAAGGCCCTCAAATTAATTGAGAAGCCACTCTCTCCGTTTCTTTTTGAATTTGTGTTCTTTTAGTGTGGACTTGCTATCACAAGCTCATCTGTTTTGTAGCCTTATCTTCAACGAGGCAAATAGTCAAGTTACATCATCAATGAAATACCACTGCTGAATTCTCAAATGCAGTCTTCGCCAAAAATTAATCAGGACGTTCATAGGTGTGTAGTTTGATTTAAGACCGCTGCTTCACATTTGACAGATCGTGGGTTTCATTTTGTGACCACATTTAGTTTTGGTATCTAGAGCCTCACCATTCTTGGTCAGCTATTCTTTGGGAAAATTTCAAATACGGACTTAGAAATGCGTTCATTTTCTCAACTGAGAATTTGAAGTGGATTCCATCTTAAATAAGTGCCTAAAGAGTTTTCATTTTTTCAAATAAGGGTATGAGATCAATTTCAAAGAATGATCCAACCTCATTGGCTGATCAAGAAGATTTTCGTCCTTTATTTTTTTATTTTTATGTTTTTTTTTCCATAAAAAGGAAAAACTTAAAAAAAAAAAGAAAAAGAAAAACAAGACTTAAAAAAGAAAAGAAAAGAAAAAACCCACACTTTTCGCCTATACACCTATAGTTGCCGCCTCATTGTCGGGGGGAGGGAGGGGATCGACAATGGCCGGTAGGGCAATGATCACCTAAGTAGCACCAACATCGACACCCGACACATGGAACGATATGATAAGCCAACACGTCATTCTTTAAAAATAGAGAATTTCAACATGTTATATGTATATTGAATGCATATCTTTATATATTACATGATAAATTATCATTTTTATGATTATTAAATTAAAATTCACAAATAATAATAATAATAATAATAATAGCCTAAAATGAATTTACAATATTAATTCACTATATATTAATATTATTAATTTGACAAATTCAACTCAATTCCATTAATCCATAAACTTGGAGGAAAAAATAAACGAATAATCCACATTTTGGTCTTTCGTGTTAAAGCATGTTGTAAAAAAAAGGCAATGATCACCTTTAAAAAAACATCGACACATGACACATGAAACGACTTGATAAGTCAACACGTCATTCTTTAAAAAATAGAGAATTTCAACATGTTATATGTATATTGAATGCATATCTTTATATATACATGATAAATTATCATTTTTATGATTATTAAATTAAAATTCACAAATAATAATAATAATAATAATAATAATAAAATAATAATAATAATAATAATAATAATTAATTTGAAAATAACTAATTCCATTAATCCATAAACTAAAAAAATAAACGAATAATCCACATTTTGGTCTTTCTAAAATGCATTTACAATATTAATTCACTATTTATTTATCAATTATTAAATTAAAATTTGAAAATGAATTTACAAATTAATTCAATATTAATATTATTAATTTGACTCAACTCAATTCCATTAATCCATAAACTTGGAGGAAAAAATAAACGAATAATCCACATTTTGGTCTTGCGTGTTAAAGCATGTTGTAAAAAAAAAAAATGGAAGTAAATTGTGTGTCATGGAAGATGAAAGTTAGAAGAGAAGAGAAAATTGGGCATTTCTTCTTTCTCCATTTATTATTTTTTATTATTTTTATAAATTTATATTTTGACCTATCATTTATTAAAAAAATTTAAAATTAACTTTGTGCTTATCGGAATCACTTGTTGAAATTCCGAACTTGCATGTCCGAATTCCCGACTCACATGTCGAAGAGTGTCGAAAAATTGACCAAATGTCGGATTTTCAGATACTTGTTAACCAAGTGTCGGAGTATCTAACATAACATGAAAGCTCTCGAAAAATGTCCGATACTTCCTAGATGACCACATGCAGATGGCTTGAGGTGGTTGTTGTTGTTCTTCTTCTTCTTCTTTAAGTTTTAGCTTTTTTGTTCCTCTTTTTCAGTTTGTCTTTGTTATGGAAAGAAAAAAAGGAAAAAGGAAAAAAAAAAAGTAAATAATGAAAATGCCCTTGGCCAGTTGGTTAAGTCAGGTCTTTTTTTTAGATTGACATAGCCACTTTAGATTTTTATTTAAAATAAAGTCTACTTTATGCTTTTACTTGAATTTTTCTCCTGTTTTTCTTCAACGGAGCTTCTATAAATACACTTCACATTGCAAAACACTTATGCTTTATAAATGAGCTAGCAATCCATAACTGATTCCTAGGACCTTTTTTCACCCTATTTTGATTTTAGTTCAAGAGTTATCACTATTAAGCTGCTCAAACTATGCATCACCAACCGCAAGTCCATTCTCTTGCATATGAAGGATGCGTTTGTTTGGAGGTACATGATAAAGGAACATACTATTTAGAAAATCATATACTAGGAAAATGGTTATTTTTCCTTATTTGTTGACATGTGACAGAAAACGTTTTTGGTGTTTGGATCTCATTTGGAAAATAATTTTAAGATCATGACTTTATACAATGCTAAAAAAAAAATTAGAATATTTTAATTTTTAATTTTTAAAATTTTTCTTTCTTTTTCTCTTTGTTTCTCCCTCCACCATTTGCTAGGCCTCAACAATGACCAGCAATAGCCATGGGTGAGCTCGTGGCTCAAGCTCACCGAGATCGGGCTAGCCACGAGCCTGAGCTTGCTCGGATTTGGCAAGCCCATTCTCTTTAGGATTGACCGAGCTCAAGCTCGCTAAAGATTGGCTGAGCCGCGAGCTCCCTTGGATTTGGCGAGCCCTAAGCTCGCCGGCCCATGTCATGGTAGGTCACCAAGTTGCCAACCATCATCAAGACACGCAACCATAGGAGGAAGAAGGATAGAGAAAAAAAGAAAAAATAAAAAGAAAAGAAAAATAAAAAGAAAAATAAAAGAGAAGAAAAGACAGAAATAATAATGATTTGATTTAAAAAAAACAAAAAATTAATTCAAATTTCAATTTTTATTAAAAATATATTTTTATAAGAGCAAACATTTCATTAATCAAGAATCCAAGCCCGAGTATTGAGGACATGCATGGTCTTTGTGGACTCGAGCCTAAGGGTGGGGACTTTTGCTCGAGTGTTGAGGACCGGAGCATGACCTCTAAAGACCCGATTTAGGTTGCCAAAGAATTAGGTACAGACACCAAGGGTTCAAGCAAGGCCTTGATGGACTCGCAGATGCCAAGGGCCAAGCCTGAGCATCAAGGTCCCAAGCCCGACCTTGATGGACCCAAGCCTAGCGATCAAGATACCTTGTCTTGACTATCGGGACTCGAGAACCAACATTGCTATTTCCGTGCTCAAGTGTAGGATTTTTGGTCCAAATGCCAATACCTGGTCATATTTTTTTTTAAAATTCTCCAATTATTTCAAAGAGAAAATCATTAACTTGAATGAGGAAAATGCTTTTCCAAAAGATGTAATCTGTAGACCCAAAGTGGTGATATTAGCTTCCCGATTTAATGTTTAGGTACGATGATCCCTGACCGTTAGCAGAGTAACATAACCAATTAAAGTTCTAAAGAGGCACTTTCTAGTACCGCCACATATGAAGCTTCCTCCAGCAGCAACTACTTCGTTACAGGTTTTCGGGGTAATCCATTTTGTTTTGTTTGCCTAACGGAAGCGTAATTGTGAATTTTCATCCAAAAGCACAACAAAAGATAATCGCCACGCATGCCAGCATCCACCGAATTTGACTCAGTATGCTGTTTATAATGACACAAGAAGAGTATGAGCACAGATTACCACCGCATCAAAATCCTTACCTATCTGAGTGCGACTGCCCTATCAATCTAAAAAATTTATTTACAACGCAGTAATCAACACTTACATCTGCAAAAGGCAGATTAATATACAACATACAGAAAGAATCTGGTGAAAGCACATGCTTGAGCATCAAGCTACCTTCAGACTGTCAGAAGCAGCATCCTTTCGCAGCCAGAAATTTACGAGGAAGGAGTCCATTATAATCTACATGATAGAGAAGTGAGGAAACCAATTTTCCAAACATGTGACAGATAGAAGCAATGAAAAACTTTACCTGAATTAAATGTGCTGCAACACAAGGAAGAACCAGCAGACCAGATTCACCAAATGCACCACCAAGCTGCTCAACGACAGCCACCAATACTGGTAAAGTTTTCTGCAAAGTGTGGTCAAAGCTTCAGTAGTGTCATCCTTGAGGAAGTAACCCTTGCATTATCCAGCTTACAAATTCAAATCCTAACACGAAAAGTATACGCACTGTGTTCCTTAAAAAAAATTACAGGGGTACAGGTTACTAATAGCCGATTCCTTAAGTGAACAATCAAAACTCAAGGTTAAACAGACCAAGACACTCGTCCTGATGGACATTTTCCTCCAACTTGCCACAAAATTCATGCCATTTGTAGTTCCGATTTCTTATAAGCATGCATCCGACAGGAATAATCTCCAACCAAACGCCATGGGATTTTGTTCAAAGATTCAGCAAAATGGCTGCCACTGCTAGAGGATGTCCATATGGTTTTATAGTGTCCAATCAAATGCCATGGGACTTTCCTTCTTTCTTTCTTTTTTCCTTTTCCTTTGTTGTTTTTAGCTTTTCTCGTGTCTCTGCAGAGTTGGAACTGGTGCAGAATGATGATACCAAATGGTAAATTTATTCTAACCGAAGCTATCATCTTTTAAAGGAATAAATAATGGTGGCATAGCAATGTCACATTCTCAACAAGAATAGAAAATAATTGGCACAAAATAAAATCCCAGAATTTCCTAAATATCGAACATTAGACTTTGTATGTAAGAAACTTATATAATCTCAAAGATATTCTATCTCTGCATCTAACACACTTGTATAGTTCCTCTATTTCCTTAACTCAGATTGAGTGTGTATTACTCTCTTGCTTTTGACTTGGGCTACTCAGACTGCACAAGAAAAGATGTTAACTAAATACACACAATATATTACCTGGCTTGCCACGAGAAGAGCAGCATTTGCATTTTCTTTCTTTGCAAAAACAGATTGACTACCACCAGTGACAGTTGAGAGACATTGTATAGCAAAAGCGTTAGATGCTAATAGGATGAGATGAAGAACTCTGCATTCACATATAACAGTTGTGTCATATCTCAATGCCGTTAAATCACAATAATGAACCTTACTGAAAATTACACTAGTGAACTTGGCATATATAAGCAGCCACCAGGAGACAACTGTGATGGTTTGGCTTCCTATTATGGTGGCCAGACCAATGAACTTCAGACAGAGACACATCAATTGCAAAATCTAGAGAAGATGGAAAGCAAGGTAATCATATGAACATTTTTTGGTTAGTAATCTATGTTCAGATAGCATATATGTTATGTCATCTAAAAAAGAACTAGAATGTTTTCAAATATTGACATATCAATGGGTACTCAGCTACACTCTTTGGAGAAACTTAAGAGCAGAGAAAAAGGGAACAAATTCAAGATTGGCTAATCAGAAAAGTACTACAGTGATATCAGGCCACTGGTAGATACATGTTTGCACTTTGACAATGTAAAAAAGTAGTTTCACATGTAAAAAGCAGCAAGTTTATCATCTTAAAAAGGTAATCTTACTATAGATACTTTAACGGTACCCACTCCATAGTAACTCCACTCATTAATCTGGAAATTCTGATATTATTGCAAAGTGGTAAATAGCTGGATATTTAGCATTATACAAAAGTTGTAAAAGACATATTGGACAAGAATGAAGTTCATACGTTCCCGTCCCAATTGCAACAAGAAACATAGCTGGTTGGACCATCAGCAAAAGTGACCTTGACCTGCTCACCTGTATCCATGGTACCTGCAAAAGAACATCTGGTGAGATACATCCAAACTGGGACTGACTCATGAACAAGGACCTTCACTTTAAGACAATATCATGTTCAACAAAGTCATCGAGGAAACATTATTGTCCTCCAACAAAAGCATGAAATCTGGTAAATGGCCATTTCGGTGCCCACCTAAGATCCACAAATTTATCAAGCACAGCACTAGACAGGGCTTTTAACATATCATATCCATCTAATCTGCCACCATGTCTCTTTGCTGCCAACATTTAACATTAGAAACTGCTGTCTTTCAGCAAATCGCTATATATCTTTGCTCATTACTGCAGATCAACTAGAGTGCTTCTGAGTAGTTAAAAAGGTAAAAGAAAGAGCCTGGAAGGGTAGGAAAAGCAGTATGTCATCACTGAATCACATGCACGAGATCAACTAAAATAGTTGGCATCCTCATCACCGACAACCTCCATACACCAAATCACTAGATCATACGACCAATCTTTTGCCCCGCAAGAGTAAGCACAACATACCATGGTAGCTAAAGGCACTTTGCAAAAACAGATTTGCATAATTTATCAACCATTTGACCAGAAAATCATTCTCTAGTTATATCACATAATTTACAGAGCACAAAATCAGTGGCCTTGAAAAACCTAAACAGGTAAGTTTCCTATTTGACAATTCCAGTTGGTCTTTTAGACTAGCAACAAAACCCTCATAGAGCTCTATCTCTTCTCTAACAAGAAAACGGATAGCTTCACTTCCTAACACCAATTGTACATCTTACTAGCCATTTTAACGTGTTGAGAATTTGGCTGATGGAGGCATATTTGTCTATTTCCTTTATTATGTTATGTATGGCGGCAATAAGGATGGTATTGTAGTTTTGGCCTTTTGGCTTTATTATATATAATAGCTTGGCGTCACATTGATCTAACTAAGCATTTCGTCAATTTTTTGTCTCTTAACATGGTTACCAGAGTGAGGGCGGAATTGAGAACCTCTTCCCAATCTCTTCTCTACGAAACCTTTCTTTTCTCTCTCTCTCCTCGCCCTCGCCCTCTCCCACTGCAGTTCCTTCTCAACTTCTCCTTAGCTCTCTTTTAGTGTAGGGCCGCACTTATGAGGTGATTCTTTGAATCTAGAGTCTGCACTAAACTTCACCTATATGAGATAAACTAAAACTTCTTAGCAATCTGAGATAGGTGGTTCAACCTATTTTGCAATTTCTAGGATCTTTTAGTTTGAGATTGTTTCTGCCTTGCCACAGGTCTACAATTCTCTCATTTGTGAAGAGCAAAGAACTGTAATGCATGGACCACCATATTCTTTTTATAGATTCTTTAGGAAAAATCAAAATTTTCGACTTTTTTCAGGTTTTCAAAAAACATGCCTTCCCTTTTCTGATTTGGCTGATTTTTTGGAGGACAACTTCAGCCTACTACCAGAGGACTTCAATCCAACTTTTGGCTTTTCTAGCCATGGGTTACAGGACATATCAATGACATTTCTGTGTAGCCATCTACATGAGGTACTACTCAGGACAAGTGAATCTTGAATGACTCTTTGGTAATGTCATATTTGCTTTAACTAGATGCAGCCACATATTGCAAAAAGATATTTGCTTCTTGATACTTCGGCTTGGATTTAGTTGGCTGCAAGGGGTAACTATGATTAAATCAGGAATGATGCACAGGTGTATGAACTTTGAAAAAGGGTTCATGACACCACTTGGAAGGAGATGACTATAATTCAAAATTATACTGCGCTTCGGAATTTCTGGTAAGAGCTAGATAATTATGCCAACTATCAACCAACCAATGCTGCAAACGTTATTGCCTACAAGAAGCATATGGACAAAATCAGAGTTTATGATTTCTTAGCAAGATTGAATATTGAAATGATCAGATACATGTTCGAGTCCTCAGCTGATCTCCATTCCCTACTCTGGAACAGTCCTATGCCCTAGTTAACTCTGAAGAAAGGCACAAGACGGCAATGCTCCATCCCTCTATTGTTGATCTTTCTGCTCTACAAACTAGTGCTGACACTATTGCCAAAGTTGATTCCTTCTGTCAATTTGATAATACCTCTAAGGAGGTTGTGAAGTATGATTATTGTTATTAGAAAATTTATATAATAAATCACGCTTTCATCTTATAGCTTAACCTTTTAGAATCATTGGTAATGGTCCCACAAAATCTCACATGGAATCTAAACAGGAGATCATGAATTTAAATCTTTCCAAGCCCCTATTTGCCTCCCCAATTACATATTTCCACCCTTTAGGCTAAGCTAAAGACTAGCTTACGTGTGAGGAGGAGTGTTAGAATATTTGAATAATAAACCACGCCTTCACCTAACAGCTTAAGCTTTTAGAATAGTTCGCAGTGGTCCCACAAAATCTCACAATTGTCATAGCCATATCACACTAAGGCTACCTGCTGAAAGTTTAAAACCTGCAAATTTTGAGGCAAAAAGGGCACAAAGAAAGGGAAAAAGAAAAAGGCAAACCATCCTGAAACTGTTCCTGTTGCACCTAATACTAATATAGGTTTATCCCAAGAACTTCAGGCATTTCGACATCTATGGAAAGCTTCTTCTGCTGTTGCCTCCTCCACAGTTGCCAATTCGTCTTCCCCTTTTGCTACAAACCTAGCCACTTCAAGTATTCTCTTTAGGGGGTTACAAATCATCTATTGTTTTCAGCCCATGGATCATTGATACAGGGGTTACAAATCACATGGCAGGTTGTAGTCTCTTTCATCAATACACCCCTATTTCCGGCAAAGGCAAGGTTCACATAGCTGGTGGAACCCTCTCTTCCATTGCTGGATAACCCTTGTCTTTTGTTTTATATATTCCATCATTCTCTACTAATCTACTTTCTACTAGTATTCTGACTAGAGGCTTAAACTTTAAAGTAACCCTTTTTTCCTTCTTATTGTGTTTTCCGGGATCTGGTAACGAAGAAGGAGATTAAATATGGCAGATCAGATTGCGGTCTTTATCTACTCGAGGGTAGTGGGAATTCTGCTTCTACTTCATCTTCTATGCCTCATTCAGTTAATTTGGCATTGACAGATATTCATCATTAGCACTATAGATTAAGTCATCCCCCTTTAGGAACTTTAGAAAAAGATTTTCCTAGTCTCATTTCTGCTTGTATAAATATGTTTTTTTGTGAAGCGTGCATTTTGGCTAAACAAACTCATCCAACATATCCACATTCAAATAATAAAAGTCGTTTCCCTTTTCATGCAATTCATACTGATGTGTGGGTTCTTCCTGGCGTACCTCTATTCCCTGTTATCAATGGTTTGTCACTTTTATCAATTCTCATTGTCATACAACTTGGGCTTATTTGTTGAAATATAAGAGTGACGTTTTTCACTGTTTTCAAATCTTTCACAGAATGGTTCTTACTTAGTTCAATGGCACAGAGCACACTGAAGATCAGTTCCAACGGTATCTCTTTGATGATAACAATATTCATCAAACCAGTTGCGTTGGTAGTACTGCACAAAATAGTGTCATCGAAAGAAAAAATAGACATTTGTTGGAGGTCGCTAGGTTTCTTATGTTTGCCCATCATGTCCCAGCTTGGTATTAGAGTGATGTTCTCTTAACCACTGCCTACTTAATCAATCAGATAGTAACTAGATATCTCAATTTCCACACACCTAATAATGTTTTACAGGGATCATCAACTTTTATTCTTTCCCAAAAAACTTTTGGTTGTATTTGTTATGCTGGAACACCACCTCTAAGAGTAAGTTGGAATCCCTTGGTCTCCTTCCACCTATCAATTTAAGCTGTCTCGCTCAGAATCTCCCTAGATCACAACATGAATCAACCCTGTTGAGAGATCCCTTAAAACATGGCTTACAGTCGATCTCATGCAGATTTAGCTCTAGGTACATAACTTAAAAGTAGATATTAGCTGAATACATAACTGGCCTCAGTTAGTACAAGCTGTAGAAATTCATCTTAGTCTTATTGATAGAAGATAGGAATAATTATACCGAAAGTTCTAAAACTTATCACGAAAATGTACTTGAGTCCTACAACTTTCCAAAAATGAAATTGAGTCCTAAAAATTTTAAAAAGTGCAATCAAGTTCTTTCATTAACTCCGTCCAACTTAAACAAAAAATGCTAATAAGTTTTAGGACTTGATTGCACCAACTTAACAGGTTTTAGGACTTGATTGCACCAACTTAATAGGTTTTAGGACTTGATTATACTTTTTGAAAGTTTTAGGATTCAATTGCACTTTTTTGACAAGTTTTAGGATTCAATTGCACATTCGTGACAAGTTTTAGGACTTCCAATATACTTATTTTTGGAAAAAATGAGCTCACGATCACATTGTTTTTTCCCTGTCTCTGTTTCTCATAATTAGAGATATGAAACAGCTGAAATAAAGAAGCTAGTATAGCCAAATTAAAGGAACAAAGCCAGATACCTTATGTAGTATCCGAAAATTTCAGATATATCACATGCTTGTAAAGCTTTTAGTAACCACAGTCTAGACATGGACCATGATGCGTTCTTTTGTTTCTAATATTCACCCAAAAAAGAGTTATGGCCCTTTAGATCCTTAAGTAAACTGAGAAACCACACTTTCTACTTGTTGTTATCAGAAAATTAAAGCAAGGAAAATTAAGGGTTCTTACTAAACTGAGAAAAACCGCACTGATCCTTGAGAAAAGCTTCCGGTTGTTATCAACAAAATCTGCCAAGCCTGAGATATAACTTTTATTCAGCATTGTAGTAAATGCGAGGTACTTTATCCACACATATTTATTCAGATCTCAGCATTATTCATAGGCAATTTTTCCCTATGACAAGTGAAGTGACTCAATTCAGCTTATAAACTGACAGACTCAATTCAGCTTATAAACTGACAGTTTCTCAAAATTTACCAAGTTCACCATATTCTCTAGAATAACTATAAACAATGATTGTTGACACATACCTCTGAAGGATTCTCGCAATATCTGTAGGGCCAAAGAAAGCATGATGTTAGATTGTTAAATAAAAAGCAATCAAATTATTGAAAGATAATAACCATTTCCTGTCATTTCATGAAAAAGTAATGAAACAAATACAGAATCTTCATATTGCTGCATGAAGACTTCCAGAAAGAAACATGTAGCAGGAGAAAAAGCTTAATGGTAATCAAAAGGTAGGATTAAAGGGAAGAGTGCAACAAGTAACTCATCAACGCCACAAAGATAAGATAGATAAACTTAAAGGTGACATAATTAGATGACACATTCCATTGACCATACTTCCAGTCAAATTGAAGAAACTGTTATTCCCTTTGAACTCTTCGCCCAAAGGGATACTTTCAAAGTACAAATAGTAGTAATATCGATAAGCAAATCATGAAGAGATCATTTAAGAGCCAAACAGGTATCTGCCTATCTGGTAACTGCCAGCGCTCTTGAATAAAAAACTTATCATCCAATTGATTTATATACTGTTAGGTAGCAAATTACCAGAAATATATGCAAGTACTACTTAGAGAAGATATTAATTTTTTCAACATCCAACACTTTGTTTTATGGCAGCAAACTTAAAGATTACATCTTTTGATTGGAAACAGAACATCAAGCATTAAGTACTCCCAGCTAAAAAATTAAGCGTTAGCCCTCTTTTTTCTATTGCTAATTGGTATATTTTCAGGTAATCAGTAACCAGGAAGATCTTCAGCTTTTGACAGCCTGTTTGGACCTGATCTATATTCATGGGGTAATATACTAGTTCCAATAATAAAGGCATCAACAAACTCTGCATATAAAAAAAAATTTGCAAGGATCATATACCTTCCCCAGTATTAATGGAATAAGAAGTGTGAGAACTAGACTTTTGAACAATTGCTTAGTCGGAACAGTGACTCCAACTCCATCAGCAATGAACTTGGAGATAGAAAATGGCACCTAGAAAGATACTAATGCCATCAGATTGTTGTACAGGTATAACAGTGTTGAATTTAAGTCGAAAATACGCGATCATGTTAAATAAAAAAAAAAAAAAGCAAATAGATACTTCTAAGTATTCAGAGAATTATCATGCATCCATGGCCATGCATGTGAAAATACGTAAGTTTCATATCTAAAAAGCAGGACCAAGCTTGCTCTACAAAAGTAAATTACATACAAAATTCAAGACGAGCAGCCATCTCTCAGGAACTAGTGCTGCAAAATTATTGTTAAAAAAAAATCACACTTATTGATTGCAACAAAGTATAAAGCATGAGGAGCACCACAAATCTTCATTCAAGTAAAAACCAAAGAAAATCTTCTGGGTATTTTCAATAACATGAAGAAGTTGCATCAATGCAGCTCTTGAAGAAAAAAAAGAAAAAAAATCATAAAAAGCAGAGAAAAAGATGCCAAGTAATAGAAAGATCAGGTAACATCTTGCCCAACTCTCTTCTTCTGAGAATCTATAGATATGATCTGACAGTATACTGACAAAAACAATATTATAACTTACAAGTAGAATCCCCAATAGATTTGATATCACTGTCATTGCAAGAGCAAGAGCAGAATTCCCTCCAGCAAGCTGCAGTCACAACCTTCCATTAATGGCAAAATTATCATCAACAGCAACTTTGAAAGTAAAGAATAGTAGGCATGCCTGAGTAAGAGCCACTCCACTTGATAATGTAGTAGGCATACAGCTAAATAGTGCCAATCCTGCAGGATCAAAACAGATCACTGTAGCATTGAAGAGAAATTCTCTTTAAATTGATTATAAGCTCTGAAGTATAATAATAGTAAGTCAAAGCAAACATAACTCTCGCTTTTTGACAATCATGTACAGCATAAAGTCCCCAACAAAAGCCAAATTCGATTTCTTTTTTAATCAGTCGAATCAATGTCATCTTAATTTGCTTAATACCAAGAGGTGCAGCAGAGACAGTTTCAAATACAGGAAAGGAAAGGCATGACAGAAATGTAGCCCAAAAGAGAGATAACAAACATCTATGTGCATTTAAAAGTGTGCAAAAGTTTGCACATCCGTAACTTGATATTGAATGTATGAGCAGATATTGATGATGGATCTATAATATTCCAGTAAATGGGCTAGGAAAAAAGTTTTCCTGGCACAACATGAAATGAGATACATACATATTAATATGGTATAGATTGTCCACAAATCAATTCACAGAGAGAGAGAGAGAGTGATCAATGCCCAACCCGTAACAAATTCTTGAGGCTGAAGCTGGATTTGCAAAATTAACTTTGAAAAATATGGACTGAACAATAGAATTGATCCCTGCATAGTGAAGATGCATAACAGTTAAAACTCACTATAGCACAAAAACTATATTCAATTTAGGTCAGCTGTCAAGCAAGTAGAGTCAGTGGAGACTAGTCAAGAATGAGGTAACAGCCAGACTAAAATTCCCTTCCTAATGCATGCTGTAGCTGTATCTCATATGCAAATTAAAAGAGCTTGGAAAGATGCAGGTCACATAAGATGGCTGCAATCACAGCCGCATAATATCTATGTCAAATAAAACAAATTGATGTGTTCTGAAAAAGTACATTTTATACTACGATAAATGATATACGATATCAAAAATCTCACAATGTTTACAATCAACATACAATATGCACAAGCCTGCAAAAGAAACTTGGAGTCATACAAGCCCAAACATTCCGACGGGCCATGCCTCTGCAGCCGCACCAATTTCTCCACTCCGCAATGTCAATCCTAGAGCACGGAGGATGCTTTACATACAGATGGCATCACAGAAAAAAAAAGAATAATATGTAATGAGAATAAAGGTTGACTTCCAAACCTGATATAATAAAGATCCCAAAGGTACTGAATTTCGATAAATAGTATCTATCTGCAAGGCAACCAGGAGTAGGATTTGCAAGTCCTAGGGCAACTCCACCTATAAGAGCTGTTACATGAGATGAAATTGCATTAATATATCATCACTGCAAACATTTCATGTAGATAGAAATCCAAGGTACTGTTGTCAGACTAAAATCATTATTGACTCTCAAGAAAGGAATTTATAGCAGAAAACGAGATCACTAACAGGAAAACAATCTTGGTTCAAGCTGTCAAAGCTCTCTAAATTTAGCTATGCCTTAAATTACTGTGATGAATGGGTCAGGCTCAAGATCATGGATAGTTGCCAAGCCCATAGCGACGTTACAGGCGAAGCTTACATAATCACTGGCCTCCATATCGGAGGGAATGGTCTATGAATATGACAAGTGGAAGCTCCACCTCTAACAAGAAACTAAAGAGATTGCTAATGACATCCCAATGTAAACTGCGGTCAAGCCTGTGCATTTGCAATCTTTGCACCAACCAAGATACATGCCATCAAACGGACATCATTACCTAACGGAAGAAAATTATCCGCAACAAACTTTGAGAATGGGTTGCCCGCCTTTACCTTCCCAGGAATTTTGGGAGCATAATCATTTCCACCTACCTGAAAACATCCAAAAAATCTTTATCTATAAATTTTAAAAAGGGGCTCCAACCCATTCTACACATCCTTTACAGACATAATATCCAACAGTCATTTCCTGTATAAATTCCACAATGCGGAACCTAAAACACCACTTCTAACTGAATGCAGAACGTAATGCATTCTCGAAACGTTTCTCCCTCAATCCCGTCGTGCATTCTCATTGACTTCTCAGAACGCGCGCACGGAGCTCCCAGTTACGGCGAACCGGTCCGAGCAAAGAGCCGAACTGACCTGACCCGGCGATGCGCCGGAGGCTCTAACGGGTGGCGAAATCGAGCGGTGCGGACCGATGTTGACGGGGCGAACGGAGAGACGATCGCCATGCGAGGAGAACCGCGCGTTCCGGGGACGGAGCCGGACCGTCGCGGAGGTTGCGGGGGAGAGGATTAGGGTTTGAAGCGTTCCCGCCATGGCAATTCGACCTCTGGAACGTTGCACTCGCTCTTGTCAATTTTCTGAAACGGACCGGTTGATTGTCTTCCCCCCTCTTTTCTATGCCTGAAGTTTCTCTCTTTTGTTTGGTACGTGCAGGGAAATATTTTTTAGTTTTTTGACCCAAAAAAAGTGTTTTATAATTTGCCGATCGGTAAAACCATATGGAAAAAACCAACGGTCGACTTTCGCACAAAATTCAAAATTATCCATACTAACTAATTTTGGTTTAAAATTACCTATAATGTAAATGCTTTGAAAGCCCAAAGCTACTTGGGAAAAATGCAATAGTGTTTGGTAAAAAAAAATTTGCAAATGAATTTTGAGTTGAATGTGTGTTTGGTAAGAAAACATTTGCAAGGAGCTTTTGATGGATATAATGTGTTTGGTATATATATATATTTTTTTTTTTTTTTTCTTTTTTTCTTTTTTCTTGAAAAATCAGCTAAACCCTTCGCCGGCCGGCGAAGGGTCAAGCGGCCACGGCGAGCGATCTGGCGCCGGCGACCGTCGGGCCGAGGTCGCTCGAGGTCGAGCGACCTCGGCGAGCCAAATCTGGGCGCCGACGCGCCGTCTACCGAGGTTGCCCGAGGTCGGGCGACCTCCGGCGAGGGTCGCGTGACCCGGTTGAGGGCCGCCGAGGTCGCCCGACCTCGGGCGACCCAGTAGGGGCTGTCGGAGGTCACCCGACCTCGGGCGACCCGGGCGGCGGTCGCGCGACCCTCGCCTACGGCCGCGAGACCCGGGCGGCGGCCGCCCGGGTCGCGCGGCCCCGGGGTCGAGCGACCCTCACCGAGGTCGCCCGACCTTGGGCGACCTTTTAGCCGACGGTCGCGCCGCGCAGATCTCGGCTCGTCGGCGGCCGTCGCCCTTTGCCAGACCGACGAAGGGTCTGCTCCTTTTTCATTTTAAAAATAAATAAATACAAGGACAATAATGGAAATATGAAAAATTAATAAGGGTAGTTTAGGAAGGAAAAAAATGTTTTCAGCATTTCCAAGGACTCCACTTTCATTTGAAAGCTCCTTCAAGGGGTTGCCAAACACCCTTATTTTTGGCTGAAGGGGCTTTGGGGGCTGAATGGGCTTTCTAAATGTCTATCCAAATGCATCCTAAGTATTGGTTTCATTATCCGGGCCACTAGCCTTGTCTAGAGAATTGCGCAACGTATACCAGCCTCGATCTGGTAATTTTGAGGGATGTAGCATTTAGCAATTTCTTTCTAAAGTTGGATGGGAGCATCTTAAAATTGAGATTGAAAATCAAGTTATGGACTAAATTGATCAAAAAAGTAGATATCATTACCGAAATCAAACATTAGCAATAACATGGGAACTGTCTTTGTATTATTTGCTCAATATTTCTTTTTATCTTTCATTCAACATTAGAAAAAAAGGGGATAATATTGCAAATGATATCTGAACTCTGACTCAATATGTAATGTGGTACTTGAATTTTAAATTTGTTTAATGTAATTCATGAACTTTAACTCAACGTGTAATCTTGTTCCCAAAATTTGATTTGTTCGATTCAATTTAGTCTTCCATGTTCAATATTATCATTCTATTACAATCTAGTAACTAAATTAAATATGTACAAAAAGTTTAAAAATTATATGAAACAAATTAAAAATTAAAAATGACATTACATACATATTAGATTAATGTTTAAGGATCATATTAAATGCATTTAAAATTTACGAAGCACATTGTAAAAAAAAAAAGAATAGTTAATATCTTGAAAAATTTCAAATTAATACACATGTGATAAATTTACCTCAAATTATTTTTTTGACCATAAAGAATCCTAAACTAGTACATTTTTTTTTTATAAATTTACTTTAAATTAATACATTTGTAATAAATTTATTCTATGTCAGTTTTATTTAAATTTTACTATTAAATTGCTAGTTGACTAGCGGAAAATTCCCCACTGCTACCTCTTGTAGGAGTTTGGGCCGTGTCTAGACATATAAGGCTTTGCTGAAAAAAGAAAAAATAAGGCTGAATGAGATCAAAATAATGAATTGTATGGGTGCTTGCTATTGCATATTTTTTGCAATATTAATTTAATTTAATGGATGATATATTTGTTATAAATATATTAATTTATGATTTTTCACTGTCAAACAAATTAACTTAGAGTAAATTTGTATTAATTTGAGTTTTTTTGTGATCATTTGGAAGAAATTTATTACATGTTTATCGATTTGGGTACTTAAGGTATTAACCATAAAAGGAAAAGAGTTCTGGAGCACAGTCGAGCTTCGACTCAGTTGAGATAGGAAGCGAAGCAACCGCAGAACGGAAAATGGCGGCGATGGCCGCTCGCCTGCATCTCCTCCATCCTCCGACTGTCTCCAGGCCTTCTTTTCTGTTCCTGAAACCTTCGCCATCTCCGCTTAGCTCGCGCATTCGCAAGGTCTCCACTTTTCCTCGTCTCTGCTCCGGCGCGGATCAATCGCCTCAGGTCAATTTCTCTCTCTCTCTCGCTGTGAATCGATGCGTTTGGCGGTTCCTGTTGTGCCTGATTTTATGCTCATCCGTCTCTTCGGGCGGGCTTTGCTTGCGATCAGAGCGCTTCCTCGTCGGCTGCGTCCGGCGGGTCGATCGTCGGGGGCCTCTTGGATTATCTCAACGAGTCCTGGACTCAGTTTCATGCTACAGGTAACTTAAAATTCCGTCGTTCGTGGTTCGCGCTTTGGATTAAGGTAGTTGAGCTTGTTTACGATGTTGGTTTGTCAATGTATGTTCAAAGTTTGCTTATATGTCTGCCTTATTTGTTGTCAAATATGCGTAAAGTACTTGTAAAAGGCATCGTATAAGCTTTAGGTGTGTTTGTTCAAAATGTGTTTATATGTTTGCCTTGGATTTTTTTGGAAGACTGAATTTGCTTCCTGAATTTTCTCAAATGGTCATGATTCTGATGCTGCCATTCCTACATGATACATCAATCTATACTTGGCAATCGGTATAGACGGTTTTGAGTTTGCTAGGTCTATGATCCACAGATTGGTTGAAGATACTCAATCCAGTAACTGGAATTAGTCAAATTGTTGGAATGGATACTGTCCCAAAAAAAGTACTGATATGTTATGCCAGAAGTTTGCAGTTTGGATAAGTATCTAATATCTGATGTTCAAGGTTCTGCTTATTTGCTAGTCTCTCCATCAAACGTGTGCGGGTCTAACTAAAAGAAGGTGAAAAATGTATGAAGCCATTCATATTCCGTACCCTGCCCATGAATGGAACTCCTTTGTATGGTATGCTTAATATGTGTATAGTACTGCAACAAGGCCATATATCCTCACAATTAAATCAACTTCCTTTGATATTAGGTCAAACCCTTGCTCTGGGCAAGTAGTTTTTGGTCTTAGAAATCTGGTGTGTATCATATTAGGCAATGTGGTTTGCCATTGGTGTCATGATATATTCTTGGGCATGAATTTCTTACTAACAAATTCAAGGTATCAAGGCTTAACACCCATTCTGAAGAGTTAGAGAACATTGCAAATGCTGATGCAATGGCTTCTCTCATTCACAATTCTTCGATTACTGTTCTAACTATTCAAGTGCAGGAACATCATAGTCCATCACTCTGCTAGTATTAAACAGAAGTTGAATAATTTTCCTCAACTTTTTGAAGAATTCTTGCATTAATTGTAAAAAATTCAGAATTGCAGAAATTTTGAACTTCCTTCTTTATACTTTTCCAAGCATTAACATACTAAAATATTGTCAAGAAGAGCCTCTTTGAGATACTCTGAAAAAACATTGGTTATTTGGATCTCGTAGCCAAACCCATTGATGGAAGCTTTTTCATTATCATCCTTGTTTTGTAATATTGCACTGCTGTTCTAGCAGTCGTAGTTGTATCATTAGTAACCATGGAATTGTTAAGTAAAAATTATCTACTTTGATATGCTTTAATTTTATCCTGTTGTGAGGACCGACTGGTAGAGAATAGCTTTTATTGTTTTTTACTCTGATTTTGATATTGGACATATTTGATCTTCTTTCCAAGGATTTGTTCTATGCCATAAGCATCATGTCTGATTGCATCTAGTGAGGTTCATCTCATCCTAGTTGTTTACATAATCAGCTTTTGAGAGGGGAAGGAGTTTTAGACTTTCTGACAACTCTCTGTTTGGTGAATGTTAAGCAATTGTTCTGAGGCAAGAATTTCAAAAAGAAAAGTAGTTGTGAATAATAGACAGGCCCTTTCTGTGCGAGCACTGTTAGATTAACTGTCGCAAGTCCCTTCCGCTGGGTTAGTGGAACTTGTTATATAGCAGAGTTTAACATGCAATCACCACAATCTGTAGTATGATTGCACTGAGGCTCCATGCGCAGGGATAATTATGAAATATTTCATTGAAACCTCTAGTGAGATTGGTCCTGATGGTACATAACCAGTTTGGGGCTATAGTCTTGTTTGTTATTGACATATCCAATTTGTACAACTAAATGTGCTGTTGCATAACATTCCAGTGATGCTTTTTACCTCTGTGTTTCCAGCCGAAGCAAAAAGACAATTAATCAATGCTGGATTTCATTTGCTGAATGAAAATGATGAATGGAACCTGAAGCCTGGAGGACGCTACTTCTTTACCCGGAATATGTCTTGTTTAATTGCTTTTGCTGTAGGAGAAAGGTCAGTAAAGAAATTCTTGATTTAATTATTGAATTATTGGTCGAGGGAATCAGCTGGCTGAGAGGCAGACTTGCATTAAACTTCTATACTATGTTGGTTCTCTGAAGTGCTGATAAAACGTCATCAGGATATATTGCCTGGTTAATGTCTTAGGAAATAGTGGTAAGCAGCAGACTAAATACTGAAACTGAAGTAATTATTGTAACAAGTGCTTTTTGAAGCTTCAACCCATCTCGAAGTATGATTTTCATGTGCTTTCTCCTGTTGATATTTTTTTCATTAGGAATCATATTTACAACCTATAATTTTTTTTTCTGAATTAGCAAAAGTAATTGGCCACTTTGTTGCGCCATTATTGGCAGCAAAATTTTCATTTCATTGTTTTTGATAACTATGCCTTTTTGGTTTTAGTTTGCAGATATGATGTTGGCAGTGGTTTTCAAGTTATTGCTGCTCACACAGACAGCCCATGCTTAAAATTGAAGCCAAAATCTGCATCAACCAAGTCTAATTATCTCATGGTCAATGTGCAGACTTATGGTGGTGGTTTATGGCATACTTGGTTTGACAGAGATCTGAGTGTTGCAGGAAGGGTCATAGTGAGAGATAGCAATGGTTCCTTTCTGCACAAACTAGTCAAAATTAAAAGACCTCTTTTACGAGTACCCACTTTAGCCATTCACCTTGACCGGTACGTTTGGCTTCCTTGAATAATTAATGAGTATAGGCCCCAATTATCTGTAGGGCCTTCTTGTTGTTGTTATGCGACTCTGCTTTGGTCTTCATTTGGGTCCTTGACACATATTGCAGTTCTTTTTTTTTTTTTTTTTTTTTTTTTTTTTGGGTTTCTGGTACATATTTTGTCTGGTCACTTGGTGACAAATCCATATCCTCGCTGACAGTGTGCTGTGATGTTATTCTTTTTCTTCTGATGGTTTAGCACAGTAAACAAGGATGGTTTTAAGCCTAACCTGGAAACGCACCTCATTCCACTGCTTTCCATAAAACCCGATGAAACATCTGCAGAGTCAAAAGTTTCCTCAAAGCCTGTTCATCATCCCTTGCTTTTGCAGGTAACTGTCTTTATTAGATTCTAACGAGTGTACACATACAAGCAATTGTTCTGCTCTTCTTTAGTTCCTAAATTATGGTGAGGCAAAGCAAAAGAGTCACTGAGATTGTATCCTCATATGTTCTATACAAAGTTTAGGTGAGAAAATCTATTCCCATTTGTTCCAGAAGATTAGCGATATTCAATTTGGATGACTTTCTACTGGAACACGCTGTCTTCTCTATGTGCTTTTTTTTCTTTTTTTCTCTTCTTCCTTTTCTCTTTGTTTATTGTGGTGTATTTCTTTTTCAGTTGGTATTTCTGACACATGATCATCAGTTTCACCTGCTTGCTTGTTGGTGTTGTCTCCAAATCTCTGGTTCCGAGAGAGAATACTTAAAAAATCCTTATGTCAATGATCTAACATTTTATTTTCCTCTTCTAGATATTGTCCGATGAACTTGGATGCTGTGCAGATGATATCATGAGTATTGAGTTGAATCTTTGCGATACCCAACCTAGCTGCCTTGGGGGTGGAAACAATGAGTTCATCTTTTCAGGAAGATTGGATAATCTTGCTTCAAGCTATTGTGCATTGAGAGCTCTAATTGACTCTTGTAGATTACCCGCAGATTTATCAACTGAGCATGCTGTTCGGATGGTTGCTTTATTTGACAACGAAGAGGTAAAGTTCTCAGGCATATTTGTATCCTTCAGTTAGCATATTCTTGTCTCCATTTTATACTCCCCACTCCTCTTACCTGAAAGAATATAGGCAGACAAAAGCAAGGGTGTCCACCTGCTCCTGCATCTGAAAAAGGAGTTTGAGAATTCAGATAGTTTTTTTGCTTTGCTGATTTAGCCATTCGATGTTCTTAGTCACATTGATGATATTTTATAAGAGTACTGTTCAGGTTTCCTCTGATTAATAAGAAGGTTTAGACTTCTTTGCTGCCAGAGGCTTTCCATTGATACATGAACATTTGAGGATCAGTAGAAAGTTATGCTATGCTTACAGATAAAAGGGGATATGTAAGTGCTGTTTGTAGTGGACTTATGTTCAAATCTGTCCCCATTGAAAAGGAAGAGAACACCCAAATTCATTGTCTAGATATATTTTGTAGTTTTGTCTTCACTCTGACCTGTATCAAACATGAGCTAGATATTTAACAAGATGATGCTTAACCACTTATATTGTTACGTTACTGTACTAGAAATTTTTTCATCATCCTCTGATTCACATCGGCAGCACCAAATACACTTATGCAGGGAGAGTGTAGTGGATGGATCGGCTTTTATGCATTGATCTTGCTATGCTACTTTGAATGTAGTAGTAAAGCTGTTAACTCTATTGATCAGGTGGGTTCGGATTCCTTTCAAGGTGCTGGTGCACCAACCATGTTTCAGGCCATGAGACGCATCATTGATTCCTTAGCTGATAAGTATGTTGGGGAGAATGCTTTCGAGCGTGCCATACGGAAATCATTTCTTGGTATTGCTTTTATCATGATGAGATTGGTGTTTGCATCATCCTATTTATTTATTTTGTGCTTGTTGACTATATATCAAATTATATCCATGCTATGCAAATTTATGCCGATATGGAATTTAAAGAGATTTCCTTGTCCTTTAGATTAGCTCAGAGGTGGACTTGTCCTTGTGCGCGCGCGCGCGCGATAAATGTGATAGATAGTGTGTGGCAAAAGAAAAAATATATATGGTGGTGGCTTCTGATAATTGCAAAGGGTAGCCAGAGGCAATGGACATTTGTGATGAAGTGGCTCAACCACAAAGCTCAATTTTACCCACTTTTCTAATAATATTGTGGATACTAAAGGGTTCGATTTGGGTTAACAGCAAACAATAACAAGCTTTTTTTCTTTTTAACACGTGTACATAACTTCTGATATTTCTTAAAGCCACTTTCATGAGGTCCTTTGATCTCTCAATTGAATACACACAGCTAATAAGCTTGTCATTTTATCATGTTGTATTTTCATACTAGTATGATTTGTACTTCCATAAGTGCTGACATCTAGGATAATGCAGTTTCTGCAGACATGGCTCATGGAGTTCACCCAAATTTTACGGACAAGCATGAGGAACACCATCGACCTGAAATGCAGAAGGGGCTAGTAATTAAGCACAATGCCAATCAGCGTTATGCCACCAGTGGCATTACTGCTTTTCTTTTCAAAGAAGTGGGCAAAATCCATAACTTGCCAACACAGGTAGATTCAGTTTTAACACTGAGAGATGTCTCTTGAAACTTAAGCTTCTATTTAGTTCGACCAAGAAACTCTCTATCATATTAGACCCTTGGGAAATTTAGTTGTCATCTCCAAATTGTGGTGAAGCAAGATATTGACATGTAGCTGGCAGTCTTTGATCAAAAAAGATACTTGGTTATTCTGGCCATTTGTGTAACCAAGAACCACTATTCCTTATATGTTAGTATTGATAGTCTATGATAGACAGCTTTCAGCAATTAACTGTGTCCTAATTCTACTTTTCATTTCTGTGGAACGAGGAGAAAGGGAGAACCTTATGCTTCTTAAGATGATTTGGCCGCAAGAGAAGCAAGGAGATCAACCTTTTTGAAATATCAAAACATTAGTTTTCGTAACTATCACATCGACTTCTATGTAGATGCCGTATTGGCCCACTTTAACACTTTCTCTCCATTTCACTCTTCTAATGCATATCCTAGGATTAATTGTCAATCTCACATCTCGTTTTCTTTGCTGAAGTCCTGCATTGATTTATAAGTGTATTATACATGTCATCCTTATCTTCCTCTGTTTTAAAATTCGTTGTCCACAAGTTTCTGAGGATCTTTTCCATAGCCTGGGTGTTTTGGTCTTTTTGATATAAAGCGACCATGGTTTCACCTCTATTTCTTGCTGGACATCTCTTTATCAATCTCTCTCACACAAACACACCGGCACGCACATATGTAAATGAGTGTGTATTCAATAATTATATTGAATTATGGTGTCGTTACCAACATAGTTTTGAAATCAAACTCTCTATGCTATATAAATATCATTATTTATGCAGGTTTAGGACAGAGTTACCAATTTGACCTGTCAATTTCTTTTCTAGATTATTTCTGTCTGAAATTCTAGTTTTTCCATGCTTTCTAAAGGAGACTAAATAGAAAAAATTTCACATGAATATTCTGGGTGTAGGAATTTGCAGTTAGAAATGATATGGGATGTGGATCCACCATAGGTCCAATACTGGCATCAGGAGTTGGTATCCGCACTGTTGATTGTGGCATTGCTCAACTTTCCATGCACAGGTATTATTGAATTGACATTGCGTGATTAATTATGATGGTCCCATGGTCTGTATTCATTACATCTGCTGTAGCTTGTTGTTCAACAGGAAAGTAAGTCACAAATTGCAGTGCTTAGTTTAAGAAGAGCAAAGAAAAATGTAACTTAATATTTTTTTTGACAGCTATATCTCTATGCGAAAAGAGTACTTTTTTCCTTTCTCTTTCGAGGGTGGGTTGCTGTTTGTTCATGACAGATGCTTTATTTTTCTGATTAATGTTTTTTTTGGTCAAAATTTTCCGGTTAATGTTGAAAGTGTAAAACTGTTGTCATGATTATGTCTTTTTTTTTTTTTTACATTTGCAGCGTGAGAGAAGTATGTGGGAAGGAAGATATTGACATCGCGTACCAGCATTTCAAGGCATTTTATCAAAGCTTTTCGCATGTAGACAGTAAGCTGACTATTGACTATTAGTAAGTCTACAAATATCTGTCTGAATTATTTCTTTAATCCCTTGGGGCCTTCTGTGTGCCTAAATTGCACAGAGAGAGAGAGAGAGAGAGAGAGAGGGTGCCCACGAATGTGGATACATATCCAGAAAAGTCGAAATTTCTTTCTCAGAGAATTCCGAATGGGTGGGTTGGAATTTCGAAGCAGGAATTTTGTTACTCTGAGATATCTACTCCGGGATGAGCGGGGAGGAAATTCCTTATTTCATTCGATCCATGTTTTCTGGGTTCACTGCATCGGTATAGGTCAGAGTTTGGTGTTTGCATTAAGTGTAATTTCCAGCATTTCTACTTCTGCGACTACTTACGTACTCGGATTCTTTTTACGCATTCATTTTCTTGGGCTCGGTAACTCCTCATGAAAGATGCCCAGAGTTCGTATCACTCGGTGAACTTGCTTTATCTACATGAACAAAGCAGATAACAAGATCAACCCACATACCCGCACACACAAAGCTAGAGAGATCGTTATGGAACATAAGGCTACAGATATTGTTTCAACGGATTCCGTTTCCTCAACTTGGCAATTTAATAGAAAGAAAATTGAGGGAATGGGTTGTCTTCCTCGAGCAGATGGAGCAAGTCTTATTTTCCGTTTATTGACTCACTCAAGAGGTGACAACTAACCAAGAAAAAGAACATGCATAGGTATCTAGTGGACTTCTGTATTTTTCCCTTGATGGGAGGATTCTAAGGTCTGAAAATAGCGGAACAAGAAAATAGCAATTCTCTTATGTTGTGTTTCGAGTTTGTAGCCAGGGTAAAATTTGTGATATTTATCCTATCATGTGTTTAATGCATACTAAAGCCAAGATAAAGTCAGATATAAAGGGATATAGATCAGATAAAATTATCATATGAGGGTGGTGGAATAATTGTAGATAAGATTTCTAAATCTATAATAGAAAATTTATTTTTTCAAATAACAAAGTGTTTAAATTAACAAAATTAAAATTATATTTCAATATAAATAATATGCGAATTCTAATATAAAAATTCAAAATAACAATTTAGTTAGTTTAATTTAATCTTATTTTTATTTATATATTCGGATTTAATTCTATTTTATAATATAAATTCAATATATATTTATAATATATATTTATTACATATTTTAAGTATTTTAGTATCTAAGTATAGTAGTTTAGTTTATTATCTAATAAAATTTTTACTACAGAATGATTAAGGGGAATAAAGAAATAAAAAAGAATCATTAAAAAAGAGAGGAAAATAAAATAAAAAAGCAAATAAAAGGCAAGAGTGTCATGAGAGATTTTCACTGTCTCTATTTGTAAAAAAATTTTGTTCATTTATGCTAATATGTCGTTCATACCAAACAATATACGTGATATGATGTTGATATATCTGACTTTTTTACTGCAATCACCAAATAGTGAATAAGATATAGCAAAATTCTCGAATTTCATATTCTATCATATCCTAATTAGAATTCCGGATGACTAAACGTTATCCTATAGTTAACAAATGGATCAAGACATTCTCATTTGTTAATTTACTTTTCATGTTCGTCATACAACCCCCTTAGGGAATTACAACGGTCAAAATTCTTTAGTGACTAGCATATATTTTTTCACTTTCCACTTTTAGTGATATGTCCTATTTTGGGGAACCCTTTATTTTTCAAAATTCAAATGCAACATTGATTGGGATGCATATCAAGTATGATTGTTGGTTGTGTCGCATTACTTATGCAATCAATTAATACATATTGCATTTGATGAGCTGGATAAAATTCTATATAAAATAACTTCTATCTTATTCAGCGTTTGGAGTGACGAGAAATTTGGATATGATCGAATATAGCTCAAATATAGTTTGGATAAAAAATTGCCACCTAAGAGGTGGGATAGACCGAATAGGATATTTGAAATTTGGAAAAAACTCATTAAAAAAAATAAAAATAAATCATGGGTGACTTCTATGCTCGCTGATTGCTCTCCCTCTCTTTCGCCCAGCCCCACGATCATCTCTCCCGTTCTGATTTCTCTCGCTAAAATGGCCATCGCTCTTCCCACCGGCGAGAACTTGCTTTCTGCCTTTGGCCTCCGGGAAAAGTAGCGCCGGATCTCGCCGGCCCTGCCTCTTCCTTATGTCGCTCAACTCCATCTTGGCAGGGAATTTCGTGATCCCGATGAGAGTCTGATGCCTCTTCGGAAAAGAAGATGATCTGACGAAGGTAGCAGCTGGTGCAACGGAGCTCCTCATTTAACAGAGGCAGCAGGGAAGATCTCAAGGTGAACAAGATCAAACAAAGTAGCAGCGACGAAGAGGGAGAAGACGACGCACATGGCCTCGGGGGCCGGAGCCATTCGATTGTCGCCTTGTCTTTGAAGTGTGACCGCAAAGCCATAGGTGACATTTACTTATGGTATACCGAGGTAAATTCCTATCTCCCCAGTCAATTGGTCCATGACGACGCTGTGATATGGCGAAAAGTTGCCATGGTCCTAAATTCAAGTTGCTTATTTGGATGGCGTATTCACAGCGGAGGATGTTCGGTCGATGAATCCTGGTTTTGGCCTTGTTGGCTTTATTCAACATGCTGGATTTGATCAAGAGGCTTCGATGCAGTATTTGTACTCGCTGAAGGAGATGGGATTCGCCGCAGAAGAGGAAGGTATCGGCGGAGATGGTCGGTCCAGCGGAAAACTCTAACTCGGGGGCATCTCAAAGCGGCAAAGCCGGAGGTAGAGTGGGGGCAGAATTCATCGCATTGGTCGAGGGCGGCGAAAGAGATGTCACAGAAGGAGAGGGCATCCTTGTTGGCGTCCTCAAAGTGACGGGAAGAGGGGTGTCCGACGTGGATGGGGGATTGTAAAAAGATGAATGGATTTTACAACTTAAATGGTTTATTTTTAATGTTGATCCTGCAAATCAAATACTCATTTGGATAGTATTTATATCTGGACGTCAACAAACATTGGATGGGATATTTGAAATCTTTTCCTATCCTCGTTCAATCCGACATTAATCCAATCCAGCAAAAAATGTCTCGATGACCAAACACAACCAATATGTTCTCTAAACAAAGGCATAGCTTTCAATTAGGAAAAATTAAAAAAGAAAAAAGAAAAAAGATGAACACACCGCGTGCATGTTGTTTGGGCTTGAGTAAAACCAAATAGGCCCATTAGTAAAATTAGCCTGCAAATCCATTGAGCAAGAGGAAAGGTTCTCAGAAGGGATTTAGAATTGTTTGAATAGAAGGTTAATACCACGAAAACGTCCAAAAGGACACATATGTAATAAATTTATCAAATAATTATTTTTTCACTATCAAAAATCTCAAATTGGTATACTTGTGATAAATTTATCTCATTTTTTTTATTACCAAAAATTCTAAATTGATATACAAATGATAAATTTACCTTTTTATTAATTTTCGTTAAATTTTACTATTAAATTACTAAATTTTATATAAAATTGAGCAGAATTGTCGAATTAAGGCCAACTATTTATATATGATGTCTAAATACACAAGTTTATGCAATTGAAGTGGAAGTTCCATTGCTCTAGTGACTACCCTTCTTATATGGAAAAGGAAGGGTGGAGGGTTTGAATTCCCTCATTCTTAAAGACGGGTTGGAGTGGGGATAATTTAGTTTCAGATGTTGGTTTAGAGGTAAATAAAATTCTAAAAGTAAGAGTATAGTAGGATCGACAAAAAAAAGAAAAAGTGGAAATCCCATTAAGATTAAAGATGATGACAATCTTATTTCTAATTGAGATCCATATGGATATATAAGATTATTTTTAAGCTCTGTGTTCTTCACGAAAGATGAATAGTTTATAAAATATATTCCTAAAAATGATTATTTATATCGTTTATCAAAATAGGCGAACAAAAATATTTACATCATTCATGAAAATATTTAGATATAAATTGTTTTTAATAATGAAAATGTTTTCTACCGATAAATTATTTCAAGTAATATAAGTGATTATTTATAATTATTAAAATCATTTATTTTTCACCAAACAAGCTATTTTTAGAAAAAGTCGATCATCTTCATGATATTTTACTTTTTCAGAGGTTTAGAAGGCTTTTTGGCCTACTTCAATGTAGCACGGGTGGATCACTCATACGATTCCACTATTTTTAAACACCTAAGTGAAAGAGGAAATCTATCCATTTTGAATTAAAGATAGTTTATATAATTCGAGTTCTAATAATGGAAATAAATTTACATATATTGGCAATTCTTTAGACTTCATTAATAGATAGTAAGAGGACTATCATTGCTTAAAAAATAATCTAAATGACCCTGCCCAACTTGATTTATTTCTTCTAATTAAGTAGGAGAAATTGATGAATACCAACTACCAAGAACTGATTTCCGTATAACCCGTTCAAAAGCATTGTCTGTAACATACTTATCTAAGGAGTCAAATTGATGTGTCTTATGTAATGATTTAGGTCAAGTTTGAGGAAACATTTAGAAAGTTTAAACACCCAAAGCCCTTTGACCGTAATGCTTTGGGGTTTCTTCGTAGAATCATTCGAAAGCGGCCTTGTAAAGTTATCCCCAACGTTATCCTATTATATTTTCGTGTCTTCATCTAACAACACAGAATCCGATTCTAGGCATTTCTTGTTCGTATTTTTGGCACCGAGATTAACACCACCTGAAAATGCAGCCAAAACAAAAAATAAAATGAAATAGAATAAAATGCAGCAAAGGAATATCCCGAGTCTTTACCAAAAAAAATGGTGGACGACTAGCAAGTTGCAAACTACCATACGTACCAAGAACGTCCCGAGGCGCGATGGGGTGCTTTTCATTTGATAATACTATAAAAAGATCTGGCCATTGAAAAGGGAACAGAAGGAAAGGAAAAACGCAAATAAAGAAGCTCTATGGGTTGTTCTTGTTATGCTAAAAGGACACGGTGAAAGCTCACTTTGTCATTGGATACAAAGCACGCCCCGATGTGAACAATAATGGGCGGTCAAAACTGCAAGGATTTCTGGAAATTGAATGTATGAACGCAGTTCTCCCTCAACTTTTAGCGGGGACGACATGTGATTCTTCCTTAGACTTTTCTCCCCCAAATTAAATTATTCATTTGGGATTCATTGGACCAAGAAAAAGGCCACGTTGGATCAAGAAAAAGGACACGCACCGTGGCCTTTTTCTTGATGGTGCCTTTTTCTTGATCCTTTTTTTCTTGATCCAACGTGGCCTTTTTCTTGATGGTGCGTGTCCTTTTTCTTGATCCAAATGAACCCTGGATGGGACTTAGATGAAACCCTAGATGGGACCCTAGGAGGGGATTGACTGTCGAGGAATCATCCCCCTCCGCTTGATCCAAATGAACCCTAGATGGGACCTAGATGGGACCCTAGATGAACCCTAGATGGGACCCTAGGAGGGGATTGACTGTGGAGGAATCCCCTTCCCCAATTGAATAATTGGGGAGGAATTGTAGCAAGTCACCATAGAACAAAGACCTAAAAAGAAAAGGCAACAATTATGGTGTGGCGTCACTGGGGTGAGTCCTGTCAACTGAGACGTTTTCCTCGATCCTTCCCAACGACTGCGGACATTTTTTGGCTTCACACGAAGATCTTCTCGTGCTCGTGGAAGGGGGAAGTTTGAGAACTTTTATCGATTAATGCGACATGCGGTTTTTCCTTAATTTCTACAATTAATACGAGATGCCGTTGTACTGTATTATTTATGCATTCGTTGAATAAAACATTCTCTAACGACGGTGATATATATTTTCTCAAGTAGGTTTTGGTCTGTCATTTGAATAATTAAGAGAAATAAATCAGGTTAGATAGGGGGCTGCTTTTGGTCTATCATTTTAACATGATAAAATGGATCAATTTAAGAAAATGTTTTACTTTTTCACAAGTATACTTTCATATGTTTTCTAATTGAAGTTTTTATATTTTTAATGTCTAATTAAATTCTTTTGTTTTTTTATAGGTTTTCTTATCATATTTGGTTGACGAGGTGATCATGCAACGATAGAGTAATGGTTCGACTTACATTCTTGAGAAAAGTGGATCCCATTCTAATTGCTCCAAATAAATAAATACATACATTAAGATACGAAGACTTCTTTTTCCGCAGCAACTAAAGCACATGTTGGTCATTTTATACACGAGATGTGCGATCTCTTTGAAGTAGCCGCAAGTTGCATGAATAGTCCCCTTTCTTTCGTTCGCCCATTCGATAAAGAAGAAAAAGGTATTGCATCGAGTTGGGTCATGATCATACGCTATTGCTCGACTTAAATTAAAGAATCTAACAGTCTAACATACACATACAAGGTTGGTCATTTTCCTTGTCGTTGACCGTTGAAATATCCATCCTGGTTAAGTTGCGTGTCGTCCGTAACTCATGGCTTTTATATATGCCTGTCTCATACTCCACTCTCCTATCATCACCTCCTTCTTCTTCCTCTTCTCTGTCCAGGGTCGGAACCAACTCCGAAGGCCTCAGGTCTACAATCGCAATTAGGTTCTGTGCATTTTTCTTACTTATATTGGTTCATTGCACGTTATGCTTGTTTCAGAATTATTTTTTAGACCGCAGTTTAGTCTCTAATACTATTCCTTACTAACTGCAGAATGGGAAGCATCGACTTTGGTTCCGTCGTTGGAGCACTCAAGAAGTTGCTCTTCCCGCAGTCTGAGAAGCTCAGGGTTTGCGTCACTGGGGCGGCTGGTCACATGGGTTCCACCCTTTGTAGGCGTCTGAAGAGGAAGGGACACTACGTTATCGCCTGTGATGGGATCGACGACGAGCTGAAGGGCCCGTGTGTGTTCTGGGATGAATATCTCACCGTCGACCTGACAGTCATGGATGACTGCTTGAAGGTGACTGGGGGAGTCGACCTTGTCTTTAACTTCGCCACCTCTATGGGACATCTGGGTTTCTTCAGGGAGTTCAACCCCTCGGTGACAAAGGATAACGACACCATAATTGGCTACAACATGGCCGAGGCAGTGAGAATCAACGGTGTGGAGAGGTGACTTATTTTGTCTTTGATGTATTGTAGTACATGATTCAACGCGATTCATGGGTTCCCTTTTTTAGACTGAGCTATTGCAGTAACACTGGTTTTTTATGGTCCGTGCAGGTACTTTCATGCCTCCATAGCTTATATTTCTGCAGAAAGCCAACAGGGGGAGGCCATCGCCCGACTTGCTGAGGTATGTTCTTGTTGTTATCTTTTTCTTGTCACGGTCTGCTTCATCGACGTTATGCAATTGAATGAGATTATTTTTTGCTCAACTGGCTTTCAGCATCAACATCCTACTGCTTTTGAAAAGCCTGAGACGGAGTTGTTGATTGAGCGCTACCACAAGAAATTCAGATTTGCTGGCCGAATTGGGAGGTTCTATTGCATTTATGATCCCTCCAGATCATGGGAAGGTGAGCATTTTAATCGACCATCTTCTGACCATCTTCTGCTCCCTTTCCGTTGCTCATTTCTTGGGTGTTATGCTCATTTTTGGGGTGTGCGACACGCAGGTGGAAGGGCGGAAGCTCGGCCTGCAATCATGGATAGCTATGCTGAAGACGTGCTGAGGCAACTCTTTCGATTGTCTTGTTTGTGAGTTCAAACTTGTCACTTCATATGCGCTTTTGTTCTTAATAGTTTTGGTTTCGGTGGTTTCTGTGTGCAGTTTGATGAAGTCGGACCGCCATGAGCCTGTATACATCGGTAGTTTAAACATGTGTGAGCTTGTGGTCCTCGGGAGCGACGATCACAAGAAACTCGGGTGCGCTGGGGCGCTGATGGTACTACTCATTCAGCAGAATGGAAATTTATTGGTTAATTGTCCTTTTCGCCCCAAACCCTTTACGAGTTGGAGCTTGAATCACAATTCTTTGTCAGATTAAATTGTTTCTATACATTACTTGGTTGTAGAATTGTCTGAGAATGCCGTGCTTCTGGATCAAAGAACAGATCGGGGAGGCAAAAGCGCAGAGGACTGATGTATCGGCCGACGCGTCAGTGGAAGTGGTGGGCACTGAAGAAGCTGTCGACTGCAATTCGCCTCGAACTGCCGATGGCGAAGAGTGAAAGCTCTCGCATTCTCGCATCCCCGTGTGGAGAAGTCAGAGTTTTCTGTGGTGTGGGCATTAATCTACCGTTTACGGGTCGTGGTCTGGTCTTCATCTTCAGAGGCTGAGGAACGTTTTGGGGTTAGGGTTTTGCTGGGACGAACATTCTGGGTTATCGCATCTTTATTCCGAATATTATGTCTGGTTTGTACTATGGGACGATGATTAGGTAATATGTTGTGGAATAGGTTTTATTTACGTGATCATTGTGACCTTTCGTGTCTTTATCGAATTTGATATCTCTCTCTCTCTCTCTCTCTCTCTCTCTGACTTGGATCTCTGCTTTAAATGTGGAAGAAATGATTTTGAGTCTTACTTTCGAAGTTCTTGAATTGTGAACTTGATAAAGATGAAATGAATTTAATTTAGTTTCTTTCTTGCCTCAAACCAATTGTCTTTTGTATAAGCCCATAACTAAGCCAACATTATGATCCTCATAAATGATCTCTTAGATTGATTAAGTGTATTCATTGCGAATATTTCCGAAACCCTTCAACACGTGTGTTGTAAGGTACTTTGAGCGATCAGATTGTATTTCCACGATAATGGATGGGAGCAAAAGTCCTTTCTTCCAGAACTCGTGAGAAGACCTATAGTGTTTCTGCTTGGCTTCTTTCAGCAAAACTCTATGAAATTAACCAGGGTCATCTCGTTGAAATTTTTTTTCTCTAAAGGAATTTGACAATTGATGGTGTTTACTAAAGCTGGATGACAATTTCGGGTCAACCAATAACACTTCAAGTTTTCAATATCAAATCAAACTAGTTTGTAACCTTATCGTATTGATTGCGCCAAGTATGCTTCTGTTACTGGTTGTACCAATCTTTGGCAAACTTAACCTAAAACACTACACGAGACGCATCAATTTGGTTCCTTTGCTGATAAGTATGTCGAGGACAATGCTTTTGAACGGGCGATACGAAAATCATTCGTAGGGAGTTGTTATGCATCAATTTCTCCTTAATTAGAAGAAATAAAGCAGGTTGGGCAGAGGCCGCTTTGGCTTTGGTCTATAATTTTAAATTTGTAGAATAAACCAATTTAGGCTCCTGTTCGAGCTAGAGCTAAATCACTTCTTTTGCTCCTTTTTTTCCCGTCTGTCTTAAGTGACGGGCTGTGACAACATTAGGAAACGTTTTTATATGTTTTCTAATTGAAGATCTTATATCTTTTTTTTTTTTTTTTTAATGTCTAACTTTTACTTTTATATATTTTCTTAGCAAATCCCTCTCATTACCGTACTCTTTTGACGAGGTCATAATGCAATGCTGTAGGAATGCTTCGAAACATATTACCTAGAAAGTAGATCCCGTTATCATTGCACCGAATAAATTAATACATTCATTAAGACACGAAGATTTCTTTTTTCACAAGTACAAAATGAATTTTTCATCATTTTATATACATGATGTGGCTAAAATTTAGTTAATCTGGCCCCCTACGTAGACACCACCACGTAAACAAGATTAGAATATGTTGCCGAATGCCGATACCATTTAGCCGAAGTCATGCTCACGTCAACGTCTATATTAAAGAAATCTTAGCCATGTCCACTGGATTTGGTCGTGGAGAAATTTGATTAAAAAAATTGTGAAAATGAAAAGATCTGATCAAATAAAAGCGCAGAGATTGGATTTAGAGAATGAAAAAAAAATACAGGGACGGAAAGTAATTTTCATCCTTGTTTCATCAAAGTATTGCGCAGTATCTATTTAATGACCGCCGAATTCTATGTATAAAACAGGAAAGCCAAGTTTTATTCCTCGAAATATAAAGTACACATCGTATGTGGAGGAGTAATTTGGCCTTTTGACTTTAAAGGCCTTGGGCACATGTAAATACCATTAGGTAATTTTTGGAGAGCATGGAGATGCAATTGCATTCTTAAAGGCCAAGACAGCGGTTAGCTTTGAGCATTCTCAAAATGCAAATATAATTTCTTATTCTTTCAACTTTGCCCTCATTCAATTTCATAATTCCGCAAATGTCCTCACTTGACCCCAAGCGATGTGCACCTGGATCATGTCAATATTAAAGTTGCGTCTTCTCAAAGATGGACTTTTCATGCAATTAAGCTTTGGTTTGGTAAATAAAACCAAGTGGATCCACCATAAAAATCCTAGCGAATGTGGGTGCAATGCTTTCAAATATCAGGGTAAAGATGAAACGCGGATTACGAAAAGAGAAAATGGAAGGTATCCGGACAAATTATATGAGAAAGAAAATTTATAGGACTGCAACAGGCGACCCGGAAAAGACTCGAGGTTAAGGAAACACTTCCTTTTTAGTTGGCGGTTTGTCGTGGCATTCCCCGCCAGCCCCATGAGAATGACCTCTAACCTGGATTTTCCCCGTAAATATGCTCTTCAAAAGATCTCGCGCGCTGGCGTCGAATAGATCTCGCGCACTTGAAATACAAGTCTCTTCCTCTTGGTGGTGCAAACGCTTTATTTTCGCCCTCCATTGTCCTACAATTGCCACCTTCTTCTTCTTCTCTTCTCTGTCCAAGAAGGTTGGGAAAAAAAAAAGCCATTAAGAGCTTTGACTCTTTCAATTTTTCTTACTTGTATTGGTTCATCGAACGTGTTGGGATTATCGGATTCCCAAAAACTGGTTCGACACTAAATTGAACCCCTAAAACGAATGCAGAAGACAAGCTCGGGAAATTCACATGTATCACCGATCCTAAAGCACACCACGGAATCGAGCGTACCTTGTTAATAACAGATTAAACACCAACGCTGATAAGAGGAAGAGAAACCGATCCCGTTCGATCCGATGATGTCAATTGGCCTTGAAGGGAAGACAGCATCGCCTTTTGCGTACTGTTTTTCTTTTGGAGGGAGAGAGGGAGAGGAACGTACGTTATGCCAACGGTCGTGTTCCTCCCTCTCTTTCTTCTTTTATACGTCCCTCCAACAGAAAAAAAAACGTACCCCTTCATCCATGGGCCATAATCTTGTGGGCCGGGCTTTTAGGCCCAACATGGGCGGACGGGCCAACTTAGGCCCATCACATAAAATCATCAGAACGTTATGCTCATTTCAGAATTCTGCTTTAGACTGCAGTCTCTAACACCGTTCCTCACTAATTGTATAATGGGAAACATGGACATAACCAATGACCGCACGGACAACTGTGAGGCCCTCGAGAAAGAGCTCTCTTTACCGTCTCAGAAACTCAGGATTTCCGTCATTGGGGCGGCTGGTCCCATGGGCTCCTCCATTTGTAAGATTCTGAAGAGAAAGGGATACACCGTTCTCGCCTTCGATTGGACAAAGAACGTGCACAGGGCCGAGGCTGAGTTTTGGGATGAATATCACGTGGTCGAGCTGACGGCCATGGACGACTGCTTGAGGGAGACAAGTGGAGTCGACTATGTCATTAACTTCGCCTCCTCTACACGGGGCCTGGCTTTCAGTGAGTCCAACCCCTCGGAGATCATGCGTGATAACGCCTTAATTGGCAGGAAAATACTCTGGGCAGCAAGGCTTAGCGGAGTGCAGAGGTGACTTATTTTGTCTTTGATGTATTGTGGAACTTGATTCAGCGCGATTAATGAGTCTCTCTCTTAGACTGAGCAATTACACTAACACAGGCTATTTGTGGTCCGTGCAGGTACTTTCATGCCTCCGTTAATTTTATTTATTTATGTTGTTTTCTTTTTCTCATCGTGTGCTCTGACACTATGTTTCGTCAATGTTATGCAATTAAATGAGATCAATTTTGTTTGCCTTCAGCCCCACTATGACTTTGAAAAGCTTGGCGCGGAGTTAGGCCAGGAACACCAATTTGAATGCCAAATTGGGAGGTTTGATTGCATATATGGTCCCTTGGAAACATGGCGTGGCGAGTGTTTTCATTGCACAAGTTGACTGCATAAATGTATCTTGTGCCCTCTTTCCGTCGCTCATTTTGGTGCCGGTGACGTGTAGGTGGAAGGGGCAAAACTCCGGGTGCTTTTTCCTGGAGGCAAGCACTTCCCAGGACGAATTCAAGATGTGCGGCGATGTAAACGCCACTACATATGCTGAAGAAGTTGTGAGGTAACTCTATCAACTGACTTGCATTAGCTCAAACTTGTCAGTTCATATGTTGGTAATGATGCTTTTGTTCTTAATAGTTAGGTTTCCGTTGTTATCTGTGTACAGATCGATGGAGTCGGACTCCCGCGAGCCTGAATATATCGGAATGTTGGACTTGCGCGAGCTTGGGGACATCGGAAGTGGCGAAATCGTGAGCAAGAACGAGAGTTCGGAGAGGGGTCTCAGTTTTGAGGACGAGAAGTTTTGTGGACGAGAATCTCCCGATTCCCCACATTCCCGGCCCAGAAGCATCTTCGGACTCAACTCAGACGGCACGCTGATTGAAGAGGAACTCGGGTTCCCCGTGATCCCGAAGCCGAAGGTACTACGCACTCAGCGAAATTGAAAATTAGTAGTCGATCGTCTCTTTCGCCCCGAACCCCATAACGGGTTGAACTCGGAATAACAATTCTTTGTGAGATTAAATTGCTTTTATAAAATAAATTGGTTGTAGGATTGATTGGAATGCCGTGCTTCCAGATCAGAGAACGGATCGGGAAGGCTGACTCGTCGACCGAAGGGTCAGCGGAAGTGGTGGGCACTGAAGCCCCTGTTGAGCTCGGTTCGCTTCAAGCTGCCGGTGGCAAAGAGTGAAAGCTCTCGCATCTCGCATGGATCTATCATTTTACTGGTTGTGGCCAATTTTTCATGTTAATAGGTTGTGGAACGTTTTGTGCTTGGATTTTGCCGGAAAGAATAATAATCTGAGTTAATCGCGAAGATTATATTGGTCTTGTAATGTATGACAATAGTTTCCTCTTTTTTCGATGTCGATAATTGCGGAGCAGGTTTTACGTATATGATCATCATAATTTCTCTGGGCGTATTGAATTTAATCTCTCTCTGGCTTGGATCTCTGCTTTGAAATCCGTGCATATGGTTCTAAATTGGATACTGTTCGTCGGTAATCATATTATTATAGTTTTCTCTATCTTTGGGCAAATTTGTGGTTCTGAAATGGGAATGGTATCCGCGCGAGTTTCCATGTTATTTCTGGTGGTCCTGCGGCGCTGTCACCATGAGAATGCTCCCACTTTTCAACCAAAATTTCTGGCTTTTGTCTCTCGTCATAGGCTTATCGGACGATATCTTCCCAGGAATATTTTGTATATTCTGGATCTCATTTTCAAGAGGGGGATTATACAATAAAATAAGTCATCCTACGATTTCGTTTTGCTTTACGCTTTTGATCCGAGGTTTTTAAAAAGTTGCATTTCTCTGGAATTTCTAGTTCTTGTATATTTTCTTAAAGTTTGGAGTGATCTTTTTAATTTTTTTCCTCATATCTTGAACATTTCAGAACATATGCAAAAAAATAATAATAATAGATAAATAAATAAATTTAAGTTCATGTACCCATGCCTCGAATTCAGTTTTGATTAAAGACAAAACATTCGAAGGGCTTTAGAATATCCATACTTGTAAAATTATATACAAATTTTCACTTTTTTTTTTTTTTACTATTTAAGTCATGTTTTTTTTTTTTTTTTTTTCAATAAAGTAATAATCATTTTATTCTTCATTTCGCACGCTTTCCATAAGTCAATGGTCGTTGCCATGGTCCCCGCCCATGTGGGTGATTCTATGCTTGTCCGTCTGTCCAACGCCTTTGCTTGCAATCAGAGCGCTTCTTCGTCAGGCTGCGTCGAGCAGTTCGATTGTTGGAGATCTCTTGGATTATCTTAATGAGTCCTGGACTCAGTTTCATACTGCAGGTACTTCAAATTCTGTAGTTTGTGTGGTCTTGCGCTTTGGTTTAAGGTAGTTGAGCTTGATTATGATGTTTAGTTTGTCATATTGTTTCCAAATGTGTTTAGCTTGTAATATGTCTGGCTTTCATGATGTTCAAAAGATCCTCTCTAGTTTTGTAGAGAGCTTGGGAAAGTGTTCGAAATCTTCAATGCTTTTCATTACAGTTGTTGTTTATGCATGCATATGTATATGGTTTTCGCATAAGCTTTAGGCAGATGTTTTTTTTTTTTTGGATGTATATCTTCTCGGGTAGTTGTAACTCGGATGCTGCGATTTCTAATTAATAGCTGATATCTAGGCTTCTGCTTATTTGCTACTCTCTACTTCAAGCTCAGCATGTATGCATTTCTAGTTTAAAGACTAGGAAAAACTGTCTGAAGCCATCCATATTTAGTATCCGGGCACATGAATGGAAGTCCTTCATCCCGTATGCTCATTATATGGACAGTACAATGACAAGGCTACATATCCTCGCGATGAAATCAATAGATCAAGGTCAAACCCTTGCTTCAGGCAAGTAGCAGCTGGTGTTAGAAATCTGGTGTGTATTAGTGTTAGAATTTAAATGTGCGCGGAAGCATGGTATAGTTTATATTTGATAGAGAATGGACAAGGATAGGATATTTTGAGAAGGTTTATGGGACAAAGATAGTTTTACTAGCTTAAAAGATGATTATACAATAGTTGAAGGAAGTGTTGGTGGAGGAACTTCAAGATATGGAGTATTATTTCATGCTCCTCTCACTCTTCTAACATTTGTTGTTTTGCTAATCTCCCCCCTTTTTCTTATTTATAGGGACTAAATATAACATTCTAGATTTATGTGAAATGTTGTCCACTTAGACTTATTCTAGGAAATTCTAGATTGTAGTTTATCCAGTCTTCTTCTAGAGATTTCTACTTGCTTGCTTTCCCACGTGAATCTTCTAGATTCATTTAGCAACCTCCATTCTCAACAATTCTAGACAATATCAATCTTGAAGTTTCTAGAAAGTTTTAGAGAAAATGGATCACAATTTCCAACACTCCCTTTTGATCCATTTTCAGGATAATCTGGACTTGTGTTGTAAAGTCTTGGATATACCTTGAATTTTTCTTGTAATTTGTCCCATGTCTTTTATTCCGTCTTCATTCCACGATCCCTTGCATTCTCTTGTCGAAATACTTGCACTTGCCGTTGAATGTGCATGTTTTTTCTTTAACGATGTCCCATATATCTTGGGCATCAAAATGCTCTTAGTTGTAGTTGTTAGCTCGGGCTCTGGCTCTGGCTTGTACGCTCTAGCTCTGGCTCCGGCTTTGATTTTGGCTCTAGCTTCGGCTCTGGTTCTGTTGGCTCTCGTTCGGGCTCTGGCCTTTTTAGTTGAGGATGGTAAGGACAAACGCCCATAACCATCTGATATGCCTAACTGTGATACCATGTTAGAATTTAAATGTGCGCGTGCAGAAGCATGGTTTTGGTATTAGTTATAGTTTTTGATTAGTGATGTTGTGTGCAAGTGTATGATATAATTTATAGTGGATGGACAAGGGATAAACTAGGATAATTGAAGGACAAAGAACATGGGATATGGGAAATAGTTTCATTAGTTGGATAAAATAGTTTTACAATAGTTGAATGAAGGTGTTGGTGATGGAGCTAACCATAAAAACCACATCATGTAGCTCCCTCGTCCTTCAATTATCCTAGTTTATCCCTTGTCCATCCACTATAAATTATATCATACACTTGCACACAACATCACTAATCAAAAACTATAACTAATACCAAAACCATGCTTCCGCACGCGCACATTTAAATTCTAACAATTAGGTATTGTGGTATGCTTTCTTAGTAACAAGTTCAAGGTGTCAAGGTTTAACACACGACCTAAAGAGTCGGGAGTACATTGCAAATGCAGATTTAACACAAGCTGCAATGGCTTCTTTCTTTTATTCACGATTGTTCAATCAGTGTTCTAACAATTCTAGTGCCAGAACAACATAATTTATTACTAGGTAAACAGTATCAAACGGAAGTTAAATAATTTTCCTCGAGTTTTTGGAGAATTCTGGCATTAATTGTGAAATTCACCATCTCAGAAATCGTAAAAAAAATTCAACTAGAGCCACTGTGAATAAACATCGGTTATTTGGATCTTGTAGAGGATGCCATACTAACTATGTACGATGGAATAAAAGTAACTAGCCAAACCAGTTGAGGAAAGCTTTCTCATTAGCATTCTTGTTTGTGATATAGTCCTGTACTAGCAGTAGAATTTGTATTATTATTGGCCATGGTATTGTTAAGTAGAAGTTAGCTACTTTGATATTCTTTCGCTAATTTAATCCTATTGTGAGGACTAGAACAAACGGTAGAAAGTAACTTGCATTGTTTATTACTCTGATTGTAATTTCACGCATATTTGAATGCTTTCCAAGAATTTGTTTTTATGCCAAAAGCATGATGGTCCGATTGCATCTAATAGAGGTGTATCTCATCCTAGTTACCTAAATAATGAGCTTTTCAGAGGGATAGGAGTTTTAAACTTTCTGATAACTTGCTCTGCGCGTTGTGAAAAGTAGATCTGAATAATTGATAGGCCCTTCATGTGCATTTTTAGATAAACTGACACAAGTCCCTTCCCTAGGGTAAGTGGAACATGTTATGTAGCAGAGTTTAACATGTAATCACCACATTCTGTAGTACGAATGCACTGAGGCTCCATGCGCAGGGGTAGTCATGTAAGATTACATTGATATTTCTGGTGAGATTGGTCTTGATGGGACATAACCAGTATCGAGGCTATAGTCTTGTTTGTTATGGACATACCCAATTCATACAAGTAAATTTTGCTTTAGATAACATTCTGATGATGCTTTTCACCTTTGTGTTTCCAGCTGAAGCAAAAAGACAATTAATCGATGCTGAATTTTATTTCCTGAATGAAAATGATGAATGGAACCTAAGGCCTGGAGGACACTACTTTACACGGAATATGTCTTCTTTAATTGCTTTGGCTGTAGAAGAAAGGTCAGTTAAGAACTTGTTGATTTAAAGCACATCTTTGGAAGGGGGAATGGGCTGGTGTAGATTCTGGCTTGCAATAATCTTATATACTTGATGTTGGTTCTGTGAAGTGCCAGTAAAGGGCATGTTGCCTGGTTAATGTCTTAGGAAATAGTGCTAGGCAGCAGACCAGTACCGAAACTGAAGCTATAATCGTAACTAGTTCTTTTTAAAGCTTCAATCCATGTCGAAATAAGATTGTCGTGTGCTTTCTCCTATTGATAATTTCTTCTTTAGGAATCAGATTTACAAATCTTTAAGTTCTTTCTTTTTTCCTTCTATATCTGGGAAAGCAGTTGGCTCCTTTTTGGGTAATTATAGGCAGCAAATATTCCATTTAATTGTTTTTAATTAACTATGGCCTTTTGGTTTTAGTTTGCAGATATGATGTTGGCAGTGGTTTTCATGTTATTGCTGCTCAGGCAGACAGCCCGTGCTTAAAATTAAAGCCAAAATCTGCATCAACTAAGTTTAATTATGTCACGGTCAATGTGCAGACTTATGGAGGTGATTTATGGCATACTTGGTTTGATAGAGATCGGAGTGTTGGAGGAAGGGTCATAAGAGAGATAGTGATGGTTCCTTTCTATACAGAGACCTCTTTTACGAGTACCCACTTTAGCCATACACCTTGACCGGTACATTTTGCTTCCTCGCATAATATTATGACAGTAGTTCTGAAGCTCAACAACTCGAAAGATATTCTTGTTTGGTCTGTTTGAGTTTGAGTTTTGGTTGAATCTATTAGAGCGGATGGCCCTTTTTTTTTTCCTCCTATTCTGTTGCTCGACCTCATTTGTTTGTGGTATTTAGTATGGGTGAAGTCTGCTCTTAGCTTTACAGATTACATAGGATGACTTAAGTTACTTAAATGAAAACTTGTCATATGATGCTTGCATGCATTTACCTTTTTTTTTTTCCGGGATACACTCCTCGTAGTGTGTACTATAATGTTGAAGTATTGACTTGCGGTTAATTATACAATCAGATTGACTGAAGGGAATTAAACTTTGTCAAGTTTAGAAGTTTTGGCCATTGTAGAGCTCACTGTGTGATGATATTGTAGCAGGATTCCTATCAATCTTTGTTTTGAATTTCACATTCTTCATTTTCAAGTAAAGCAGAATTTTGATGGTTAACTATGTCTTCTGGTTATTGAAAAATTGAAAACCATTTTTGAGAACCTAACAGCTTTTGTTAAACCTAATAGCAGCTCACAGCTCGCTGGCTACTATAGATGAAAAAAGAAAAAAATTTGTTAAATTATGTTTCGAGTTTGAGTCCCGATCTGTACAAAATATTTACATGGTGAAATAAGAAACAACATGCGCGGAGCATTTGATGAAAAATGGCGCAGGATAGGAGCCGAAGGCATCCCGCCCATGATCTGCGCTTCACGTTGGAAATGAAGAGGGACAATCCATGGGATTCTTCTTTGTCAGCATGAAATGAGGCCGAAGGGTTGATCGTCCAATTCTTCTACGTCATTAAATGCATGCACATGGCATGCTCGTAGAAGAATTGGTTGGTCAGCACTTGTAGGCGCCGAATTCCCTCTTTCACGGTTTTGTATTTTATTGATAAAGAAAGAGGGAAGGCAGAAGCTATTCTACGTGTGTCGGTGTATGCTGGTCATTCGCTCACATGCTATCATTAATTGCATGGAGGTGATCGGCATCGTTCTGACAATTCTGGAGCACAATATTATTTTATTTCCTTCCCTTCAACCGATAAAAGGTGAAGACGTCTGAAGCTCGAGACAGAGCGAAAGAATAGAGCTCGGCAGAGAGAGCGAAAGGAAAAGAGCTCGAGAGACCGAGAGCGAGAGACGTGAGCTCAGAGAGATTTGTGCGGAGTCTTAGTCCATTGAGTTGTTTTGTTAAACACCGTGGGTATCGGGTATAAAGTAGGAGTGAAAAACACTTGAGCGCATGTGTGATTGTAATCCTGTAATTCTTCGATTTATAGTGGATTGATTTGCTGACTCTCCCCGTGGACGTAGGTTTCGACATTCAGACCGAACCACGTAAATTTTCGGTATCCTTTTCTTTTTATTATTCCTCGTTTTATTTCAATCGATTTCTATAGCTCCCGATATAATTGCAAAATTACGATCCGCTTCCGTTACGATGTCGATTTACAACAACTTTTCTAAAACCTAACAGCTGCTTGCTGCCCACTAAACTTTACTAGCAGCTTCAGGCATAATGCCATCATTATTGTTTCAAGAAGTTCATCTTATGTTCGTTTCCTTCTGTTGTAAAGAGTGTGGCCAACTTGAAATAGAGATGGTCTTCTCACTTCAAATGCAACCGTTAGCTGCTTAGCATCATAGTATATTAAAGTACATCACTTAATGGTTCTCTCTAGTTTGTATTTTCAGGAAAATGTAATTGTTGTGGTGTTAAACTGCAGCGTGCATTATTGAGTTTAAAATTCCCAATACACGGACAATATGAAACTTGGCATACCAGAAGAGCAAAGAAAAAAAGATTTTACTTTCTATAATTGTGTGTAAACCCGTGAATTCTTACACTGATATGCTGAGTACTGAAAGATTTCCACCTTCTAAGGAATTTGAATATGGAACAGTTAGCTCCACATGCTTCTGTTCCCTTCCAAGTGACGTGGGACAATCTGATTGGGTGAATCAGATCTGGATGTACTGTTTTGGGGCTGTGAACACTACCAGTGAACAGTAATCGTGGGGTTTAAGCTGACTGATAAGCGGATGATACGGAAATTGATCAGAGTGTGGCAGATGTTGAAGAAAGGTTAGGAAAAAATCTTTAGGCTTCACATCCAAAACGCCTAAGCATAACATCTAGGGGAGAATTGCATCGCATAAGTCTGTATGCTGAAACTTTAGTCACTCATCAAATAGATACATCATAAGCCAAAGGAAGACCATATATATAGACTCCAACAGACCCTATTCGAAATAGGAACTCTCAAATAAGAAACCTAAGAAAATCTCATATCTTAAAGACTAGGAAACACAATATTCCATTTCAAATAGAAACGAAACAATAATAGTCTGGAACTCCTTCTAAGCAACCTTTTTACTTATAGGAAGACTCTAGGACTGACTTAAGCAAGGTTGCTTCTGTCGAACGATTTTGGAAGTGCTTTGCCCAATGAAGATGTATCTATTGAAGCCTTTTAGAAGTAGTAGAAACTTCAAAGTGTATGATTCTATAAGCGCATTTCCAATGATGTAAAGCAGCATACCACAAATTGAAGCTAGTTGCTCTCAATTCTTACTTTAAGAAACTTGAGTTTGTTCAAGAACGTTTACATGTTAGTATTTAGCATCAGATTTCTTCTCTTTTAATGATAACTTTGGGTTTTCGTTTTCCAAAAAATATTGGGAAAATTCTCACAAGAAGAATCAAGCCCTATCTCTGGAGATTGCCTACGTGGTGGACTCGGAGGTTGGCACGTAAAAAATATGTTGAGAAGATATAGCCCCTATGACTTGATTGCATTTCTTAAAAAAAGTATAGGACTTCATAGTATTGAGTGAAAGGTTTAGGAACCGTAGCACTGTCAATAGTCAAGTAAGTTATAAATCGCCGTGCTTAATTTAAGAGGAAAAAAGAAAATCATAACTAGTATTTTTGATGGCTATATCTCTATGCCAAAAGAATATTTTTCCAATTCTTCATGTGAATCTCTCAATGATTAAACCCTGCTCCGTTTATGTCTGTGAGTCAGGCATCTTTTCATGCATAAGTCTATGCAAATTATGCTCAAGAGCTCCTTTGATGTACCGTCTTCAACATAGGAACAACAGGGATCTGTGTGATCTGTTGATTTATTTTTACCTTCCAGCAGAGACACATATTTATAACTCTTTTTTATTTTTCTCTTTCCCGGGTGGGTTGCTGTTTGTTCATCACATATCTTTTTCTTCTCGGTGAATGTTTAAAAGTGTGAAACTGTTGTCATGATTATGTCCGTCTGTTTTTTACATTTGCAGCGTGAGAGAAGAATGTGGGAAGGAAGATACTGACATCGCCTAGCAGCATTTCAAGGCCTTTTATCAAAGCTTTTCGCATGTAGACAGTAAGCTGACTATTGACTATTAGCAAGTCTACAAATATCTGTCTGAATTATTTCTTTAATCCCATGGGGCCTTCTATGTGCCTAAATTGCAAAAGAGAGGTTGAGGAGGGAGGTGCCCAGGTATATGTATGCATATCCGAAAAAGTGGAAATTTATTTCTCAGAGAATTGCGGATGGGTGGGTTGGAATTTCGGTGCAGGAATTTTGTTACTCTTTGAGATATCTACACCAAAATTAGCAGCGAGGACATGCCTTATCTGATTCAATCCATGTTTTCTAGGTTCACTTCATTAGAATAGATCAGAGTTTGGTGTTTGCATCTAGTGTGCTTTCGAGCATTTCTATTTCAGCAACTACATAGATACCCGGCTTCTTTTTGCGCGCTCATTTTCTTGGGCTCAGTAACTTACTCATGAAAGATGCGCAAAGAGTTCGTATTATTATGCGGTGAACTTGCTTTATCTACACGAGCAGATCAGCTAACAAGATCAGCCCACACAAGCCCACACGCACTAAAAGCCAGAGAGATCGTTGCGGAGCATAATGCTGGGGGTGTCATTCCATATGTATGCATTTCCTCAACTTGGCAATTTTGGTCTGACAACTTGGCAGTTTGATAGAAAGGAAATGAAGGAATCGGCAGTCCTCTTCAAGAAGCAAATGAAGAAGTCCTATTTCTGCTGGTTCACTTGAGAGGTGACCACTGACAAAGGGAAATGTACATGCACAGTTATCTAGTGAACTTCTGTATTTTCACTAGATGCGTATTTTCACTAGATGGGAGGACTCTTAAGGGTTGAAAGTAGCCTAATCAGTAAGAAAATAGCAGTTTTCTTAGGGTTAGCACCATAAATCCCCCCGGTGAAAACCCAACGGTCAAAGTTCTTTATACTGGCTAGCATATGTACCATAACTTTCCATTTTAGTGATTATATAGGAGAGCCTGTTCTATTTTTTTGCCAAAATTCAAAACCAAAATTGATTGGAATGCATATCAAGTATGATTGGTTGGTTACATTATATCAGTTACGTCTTATACTACTTTCTGGTGATAGTTTAACCATGAGTTTGTGAAACTTTACAAAGTAGTTTTCAACTTTAGCGAAAGTAGCTGGGGAGCTGCTTTGAAAAAGGCAGGATTTGATCCAAAAGAGCTATAGAATAATTTTACCATTCCCAGTCATAGGACTTCGGGAGTTTAAAACTTCATGAAGTTTTCTCCATTTTACCCTCAGTCATTTCTTTACATTTTCATCAAAAAACTCGATGGTGGTTATCGATCAAGCACTTGCCATGGACATGTGGCACTTATGTGCACGTGTTCCGAATGAAAAAAACTAGTCCATATGTTATTTTACATCTAAAATCCAAACCCTTTACCCGATAAAGGGGTCTAATATTTGTTACGAAATATTTGATTTGAGTTATAATTATTTCGCATCACCTTTGACGAGAGAGTTTGAGATTGGTGAACTATCATCCCAATTCACCAAGATGCTTGCAGTTAAAAAGTTTTTCCACACTTGCAGCTATGTAACATAACGCAAGTTGTTTAAATGTTCACTCACAATGTATATCGAATTTGTGACCTTGTGAAGGACAGACCGCACATTTACTGCTAAGCCAACTGCTCTAGTAATTTTTCCACATCATTAAGTAGCTCTTTTTCTATGAAAAAAGTAAGTTCTATCTTTTCAACACTTATAATTCTGTCGATGTTTACTGACTTTCAAAGGTGTATTCTAGAATTCCAGAATTCGCCAGTAACTTCTCTTATTATATAAGCAAAACTATAAACCCACTACTGCTCCAGTAATGTTCGTGAGCGTTGAGTAACTTCTTAACACAAAAAGTAAACTTCATGAAATCAGTTTCTAGCAAGTTCTTTCTAAAAGTCATCCCTTGCTATGGAAACTCACTTCAAAATCGGGACATCAATTTACAGCCGATTCACATTTATCTGAACGCCAAGATGATCCAAATATAATATGGTGTAGCTTGCGTGGAGGTTTCATGAAGTCAACCATTGTTTATGTAGCTCAACCGCAGCTGCACACCACACTCTTCACACACAACCGGCACACAGCCGCCTGCCCCCGCACACCCGGAAAACCCACGCAGCGCGCGCGGACACACTCCTTGGAAACGCAGAAAAGAAGAAGAGAAATTACCTCGCGATGGCGCGGCAAGAAGAATTTGCGATATCTAACTCAAGATATTATCTCACTTGCGCACACATCTACCTTAATCACGCACACTCTCTCATCCTTTGTCCTTGATCGTGTAGCACAGACATCATCAATTAGATAAGATACAAAATAAGGTAGGATAACATGAACCACTGAAATTAAGTGCAAGAGGACACCCAACCACAGCATCCTGAACTACCAGGCGACTAGAAACAACGGCCGGTCAACAAGGTCGAACCAGAAACATGAGCGAATGACCCGGGTAGGGCATGAATCGTATGGTTCCTAGCAAGCCATCCCATGTAATTGCACATTTCTTGAATTGAATTTTGTATAGGATGGAGCTGGGAGAATGCTAAAAGTATCATGACACGTATGGGATCGATGCATACACAGAATCACCGTGATCGTTGTCGTCGTGCTTGATGGATGATATACCAAATATCTCGACACTCGTGGTGGAAAGTGGAGCCGCTGAAATCGAGTTGGTTAACGAATTTAGGATATTAAGAATGATGTCACGATAGTTCAAATTTGATTTAGCACATGCTTCTGTAAATGATAATGTAATTCTTTAAATGGAAATTCAAAATTAAAGAATCTTAGATCTTCATGATTTATTCACAATTAGAGGAATGAAGACATACTTTTATCCATAACAATAATTTTGAAAACAAAATACAAAATGACTATTGAAGAAATAAAAGCAAATGAACAAATCTGGTATCTCTCCTTTAATCTACTTTTCTTAAAGTATTTTATTTGATGGATGATAAAATACCTCCAGTGCGGTTCCTATCAAGCAACAATGTCTGAAACTCCCCTGGAGGAGCTAAGATTTTTTTGCTCTCTTTGTACGGCCATTCGCATTCAACAACCAGTCAATCCCAAATATCGACCATCTTCTCTCTCTCTCTCTCTCTCTCATGAGCGCATTCACATACCCAAGCTCCGTTCTTGAATTCGCTCGAGATCGCACAAGCACAGCACCCTCTGGAGATTCGCCGAGAACAAGAAAAGAGATCATCGACTTCAATTACGATAGCGACGGCGGCAGCGGCGAGGAACTCGGGAGGGAATGTTATTCAAGAACGGCGGGGGTGGACTGAGGGAGCTGAGGCCACTGGTTCACCTGCTGATCCCGCTCTGCGTCCACTGGGTCGCCAAGGAGATGCCGGAGTCGGTGCTCGTCGACGTCCTGATCGATGCCCTGTGCCCCGGCGACACCACTTGCTCCGAAGTCATCTACTTCAACGGCCTCGAACAGACGGTAATTATTGCTAGCCCCTCGTTTTCTTTCTCTGTTACTCTCTCATTTAGTTTTTGCTGACAGACGTTGGTGGAAATATCCTTTTTGGGGAAGTCTTCAGGTGACGTCAGCTACCAGTTTAGATATGCATTTATTTATTAAATTGAAAACTTTTATACTTCATTATTTATCTCTCTTTTTTGTCCGTTCTGGATTGGAAGAAGCACTCCATACATTTTTTTTAAAAATTTTTTTTAGGCTGTCGATAAGTTTACGAGGACTATGTTATTATGGATAATATTTTTCTTATCCTTAAAAAAAAAAAAAATTGCCTCCCGCTTTCTTGTTCTGTAATATTGTAATTTTCCTGTGTAAGTAAACTACGACTTGCCCGGTCTCTGCATTACCTGATGCAACTGAAGCTTGGATCAGTCCTTGTCTATGTCAGCTCAATATCTAAAAATTTTAGCACAGAACAATTCGATAAGAAATAATTTTTCTCCTACATATAATATGCCTTTTCATTTATCGGTTCCTCCAGCACATTCCTGGTACTGCTCAAAGTAAATTTCGTTAGCAGCGTATGAAGCAACAGATTACTTGAACGACAGCTTTTCCGCCTTTGACTGGGCAGTGCTCTTCAATTCGAGATTTGTTTTCTGACAAATTGGTTGGATCGATCTCATATGACATCTGCCAATAATTCCCATAAACTGATTAAGTAGATTGCCGCTCAACATATTTCGGTAGCAGCAAGAAGCAGCAATGCAATATGTCGGCTGCGGATAAAGATTCTAGTGAAAGAGGGTCATGCTGTGTTTCTCTCAGAAACTTCTTTAAGTATGTTTATGATGGCCATGGTGGACATTCTACACATTCACTAGTTTCCTAGAATGTCTACTGGGAAATACAGTTACATATAAAGAATGCTTCGGCAAGGTAAGATCCAATTTGGTGCCACATTGTGAAAAGGCTTAGCAGGACGGTGATCATTTTGACGGACTAAATTCATGAGTTAGAGAACACTGCCAGGCAAAGATAACTTATGATTTTCTTTTCTTTTCTAGTTTAGATCGTTGGAGTTTTCAAGATGTTTTCAATCCCAATCCTCGGTCAGCTTTCAGATGAGTATGGACGAAAACCGGTGCTCCTTGCAATCATAGCAACGTCCGTATTTCCCTTTGGTGAGACTCACTTGAAAGTAGCTTCCGAAAATTTGTGAGTGACGTGTGTGATTGTATGTTTGTGCATCTGCCGACATGTTTTTCAAGCATTACTTTCTGCCCTTCTTTCCGATTCGTTCAAGTCTAATGCACTTCAGAACAGACTCTGATTATTGGTTCTCTCTTATTTACTGCTGTTGCCCAAGTAGAGCTGCTCAGGATTGATTATAGTATGCATGATGCATGTTCGAGCTAGGAACAAGCCCCAGAATTAATAAGTTCTTTCATGTTCATATTGTTTTATTCTTCATAAGTTCCTGTAAAGGTCATAAAATGACTCTTGTCTGTACCGCTGAATTGACTTGCTTCCCTTTATCCCTTTTGATCTATTGCAAGAGAAATGGCAGATACATGTTCTACAAAGAGGAAAAGCTTTTTAATCTTATAAAGGAACTAAACCAGGCCCATGCTTTGGTTGTCCCTTATGTATGTGATCACATCAAGTAGGCTTGTTCTCTGGTAATTATATTATAATTCGCTTCAATGTAGTTCTCATTAGTAGCGAGTTCATCCTTTTCTTTGTTCTCTTGTTTCAGCTATGCTGGCCTGGAGTCAGTCGAGAGGATTTGTATATGCCTATTATGTGCTCAGAACTATATCCAACATTCTCAGTCAGGGCAGTATATTATGTGTTTCCGTTGCTTATGCGGTGAGTATTTTCCTGCACTGGAATAAATTGCGAGTCATAAATTCCAGACTATAACCAAAAAGTTCCTTTCCTCCTAGTAGGCAGATGTTGTTGAATCTGGTAAGAGGGCTTTTGCATTTAGCTGGATTACAGGTCTTCTTTCTGCTTCTCATGTCCTGGGAAACTTGTTAGCACGTTTTCTCCCAGAGAAGTACATATTTGATGTAAGCATTTGATGAAATTTTAAAAGCATCTCTATCCTTTCAATTTTCGGGTCCTCATGCTGATGAAATTTCTCTTCACAGATTACAATAGCTCTCTTGCTCTGTCCCCTGATATATATGTATGTGTTTCTGCGTGAGACAGTTGCGTATGCCCCAAGGCAGGATGAAGAGTCAACATGGCAGACTAGGATTTTTAGGGGTGTGTCCAAACGGTACAGGTCAATGAGAGATGCTGCAATAATAGTTATAAGGAGGTATTTATATTTGGTTATTCTTGTGGTCTTGTAGATAGCATCTCAGAAAGAGTTCAATTCTTTTACATCACGCGCATTTTCATAAGAATAGGATCCTGTTTATACTGTATTTATCTGCCTAAAGAATTCCTTGTCACTCTTCAGTCAAACACTCAGAGGCATCTCCATTGTTTCCTTCTTCTACCAGTTGGGAATGACTGGCATCAGCAACGTATTACTGGTATTTTTTTTCTTTAGCCACTACTGGTATATTAATATTTCTCTGAAATTTTGTTGCCTCTACCGCCGGTTCCTCAGAAGTACACATGACATGATTATAGGCCAATTTGATCTTCTGTGAAGAACAGGAGTTTCAAGACGATTAAGCAGGGGTTGCCAGAACATTTAAATGTGTGGAAAGTGTGACATCATGAATTAGAACTTGAATATGTGGAAATCCTTACATTGTCACATCGATATAATTTTTATAATGCTTGTCATCTCATATGTCTTCTTCATATGAGGTTGCAAAATGGTACTCCTGCTCCCCAAATCTCTTGATATAATTTCTGATACTGCCGCAAAGACCATATTGATATGGACTAGGAAAGATCACCGACTCCAGTAGGACTTAAGTGATGGAATTAGTGTTGTCCAGTCCATCAGTTTTCCTGTTTCTCATACTCATAGCTGTAGCTTTTATTCAATATACATGCCTGACACTTAGAAAACTAACTTTTCAGTACTATCTGGAGGCAGCTTTTGGTTTTACTAAGAATCAATTTTCAGAGATTCTGATAGTGGTGGAAGCAGGTTCAATTGTTTCACAGGTTTGTCATCAGTAGACCATGTATGTTTTCTTTGCAAGGTGTTATATTTTTATTTGATGATTAATTAATACAGATTGAGCACTAGGCATCTTTATGTTGCTATTCTTTCTTTTCTTTATTCCATCTTCATGCTATGGGTAATTAGTATAACATGATTATGGTATGTAATAATGTAAGTGCATGGAAGTAAGGTAAAAAGGAAAGTACAAGGAAGGTTCAGATACATCAGGAATGAATGGCATCATACATAGCCTGAAAATGATCAGAAGTGATTTTGCTTTTACTGGGTGAAGTTTGGATGCACAGGGTTGCTCTTGTAGCCTGTCTTTTGGAGAACCTAGCGATTGCCTTTGTACATATCACTAAGGAAGAGTGATTGAAGAGTTTGAGATGAAGGTTGGAAGCTGGAATGTAAAAATCATCCCTGCCCACGCATGCAGGGTGGGGAGAGAGAGAGATTCATATGCTGCATTCCTTTAACAATGCATTTGTGCCATGTAACGATCATAGGAAAATTTAAGATGCTTGTTAAAGGTCCTACAAAAGTTCTCTTTGGTCTCAATTATCATCAATTTGAATGGCCTCTTTTGCAGAACCACATCCCACGTCATTCATTTACCATTTCATGGTTTGCCCAACGCTTTTCTGATTATTTGGTACAAAATCACCTCCTAATCAATCATTTGTCTAATTTATGTTCTTCATTTTGCAGCTTTTGGTTCTCCCTCTTGTAAATCCTCTGGTTGGAGAAAAAGTAGTACTCTGCATAGGCTTAGTAGCATCAATTGCTTATGTAAGTTGTAATTCATCAGATAATTACAGTTCCCTGCAGTCAAAGATAATTGTGGATGGATAATCATGGGAATTGCCTTTTGCTTCACAGGCATTGTTCTATGGCTTGGCTTGGGCATCTTGGGTATGTATCTCTATCTACCCTGAATGGTTCTTCAGGTCTGTTAGAGAAAAAAGAACAATCTCATGACTATTGAAGGAACAGACATATTTAGCATGTTATTATGCAGCATGGTCGGTAGAGATTTCTCATGAAGATATTACGATTCAACAGAGGGGATGGGACACTAGTAAAAGACTTTCAACCTCCTTCACAGTATAAAAGATACAAATGAGGCTCACTTCCCAACACTAGTTGTTCTTCAGCAACTTTGAAAATGCTGATTTCTTTAGGAGAAGAGATAATTGGTGGAGACACTCTTCAATCTCTTCTCCTTCTCCTGGTTTTAGGAGTTGTTGATAGCATGAAAATCAAGTAGATGTCTTTAAAATCCCAGAGATAATATACGAAGAGAAATTAAAGAGGACACCATTATGGTGATTAAGTGAGAGTAAAGGAACTCTAGTTTTCTATCCACTTAACTCCAAAATTATGAGTTCTGGTATTTCTCTAGGCTTCACAGTACAATAACTGTGGCTATGCATATTGCAGGTAGCATACTTGAGTGCCTCTTTCGGAGTTATTTATGCTCTCGTTGATCCTGCTGTAAGTAACTATCCTCATCATTTCCTCCCATTAGAGAGTGACTGTTATTCTAATGAGTTGTCCTTTTTGTTACTGTTGATACTGGTGATTTTTATCGACTTTAACATATGAATGTGAAGACCTATGCTATCATTTCACAAGCATCAAGATCAGCCGATCAGGTTAGCATAATTATTTAATTATCTATTTTTGTTTATATGCACATCAGAAAATTGTAGTCACTGCCAAACTCTGAAAAGCCCAGGATGCTGATTTTGATCCCTCTGAGAATATAAATCGAAGATTTGGATCTGCATGTGTTACCATAAGTAAACGAGTTTGTTTTTACCATGGGCATGGTCAAAGGTAAACTGGCATAAGTTTGCCATGATTGACATTGGAAAATTTTTTCTGGCATCAAATTTGTAAGCACTTATGGATTGCCAGAATGTTCATATTTCAGAGCCAAATTATCTGTGCCGACAACAGTGACATTGGCTTATGCTTATCTGTGCATAACTTGAGCTTGTCCTGTGAACTAAAATGCATACTTAAATGTGCCAGAATGGTTCATACATTTTTTTTTTGTATAGCTTCTTTCAGAAGTGTGCTGAGAGATATTAAAATAAATTTTGGGGTAAGTAATCTACTGGCCCAGCACTTTTCTATGAAGAACTTGACCTTCATCCTCCTTAAGTCATTGTTCTTTGTTACTCTTTACAAAAACAACATACACACAGGTGATAGGCTGTTAGCTATCTTGTGACTGATGCTATATCATTAATGTTACATGATGAGGTGCTTGTGAATTCATCTGATCTTGTTGGACTTTTTCTCACTTACGAATACTGTGCATCAGAGGTCATTTTCCCTTCACTGCAGCTTGTGAGCAGATTCTTGACGATGACCTTTTGTGACGTGGAACAAATTAGTATGTTGACAAAAACACCAAGTGTTAGGCGTCTTATTCAAAATGAGAAACATCTATGAAAGCCCTTGCAGAGTAACAATTGTTAGAGGATGAGACTACCGAAATTTGACGTTCAGGGACTAAATGAAGTCGTAGAAAAGTTTGAGGCATAAATTGTGCTTTAAAGTTTGCATAATATGTGATTTACTTAGTGTTGCTTGCATTTCACACAGAGAGAGAGAGAGAGTTGCCTAGAAAGCCCATTACTTGCTGTAGAAAGATCAGACAATTTAAGTCCATGCTCCCTATAAACCCTCACCAATTGAAGTAGCATTTGAATAGCACTGAGGATTAAAACTGCCTGGTGTAACTGATTAAGCCAGTTATCCAGACTGGAATTGATGGAAATGGTTAGTTAGGGAATATGAACCAAGACATCATCAAACTATCTTCATACTGGATCTCTGTCTAAGCATCCTATAGAATCTGATTTTCATGAATCAGTGTTCCTCTAGTGGCACTCATGCAATGTTTAGAAAGAAAGTACATCTAAACACATGAAGCGTGACGGTATTGTCCCATGCCAAGTAGATGTGCTTTTTCCTTGATAGTAGTTTCATATTATCTGGGCTTTATGCAAGAAACTGTGCTATGCGTTTCATCATGAAGGTCTTACCCTTTTGAACACATTACAAGTGACACTGATTTCTATTTTACCTGCAGGGAAAGGCGCAAGGATTCATAGCTGGTATACAAGCAATAGCCAGTTTTTTATCGCCCCTTGCCATGAGTCCATTGACCGGTGAGTTACCTGCTTTTATCTTCATTTGGCATATTGAAACCACATAATTTCTAATCGACTGTGCTATTTTTGATACATGTATTTCCTCAGCTTGGTTCCTATCAGATAATGCGCCCTTCAACTGCAAGGGCTTCAGCATTGTATGTGCCTCTGTGTGCATGGTGAGAGAAAAAAAACTCTTATGATGCCCCAGTTTGTCATCCAGTAATAGAGTTATGATTACATTATTTTTCAAAACGAGTTACATGTGCAGGTTCTGTCTTTCGTCTACGCTTGTTTGCTTAAACCGGAAAATTGGTCAAGCCAGAACTCAGATCAGGACAACATAGAAGAGCAAGAAGCACCCTTACTTTGCAGCAGTAGTGGATAAATATACAAAATCATCCAATTTTTCATGTGGTCGTGAAATTTGACCGATGGTGTCGCTGTTGCATGTTCCTCGGACAAGCTCTTGGAGAAGTGATTATGTTTTCGAGGAGTTGCATCTGACAAAGTTGTAAATATAGGAGAGTTTGGGAGCTGAATCTTAGATAAGCAGCGTAAGGTTACTTCTCCAGCTTTTTCTCTTAGGAGGTCTTTCTATGAAATTTCACTTTATCAAATGTATCGATAAAGTATTTCCTCGTTATTGTATTAATTATAAAATCAGCAGTCCAGCTAACTGCTAAATCTTACTGTATCTTGATCGCCACCAGATAATTTAATTAAAGTTAAATCAGTCTTTTTGCTTCTGTTCTAGTTATTTTGTGCAGTGATGGATATAAAGATCCATGAATTAGTCATTGTCAAGAACATTCTCAAGAGTCCAAATACTAGCTGTTTCGCTGGAATTTCTCCCACCATGAAATATCTTTGACCAAAAGTCGTTATTTTGCCTTTGAACAAAGGTTACAAGTCCTGTGGCAATTCCGAACAGAAAATATCCAGGCAAATTAGGGAATCAACGATTTCGGTTCGAAAGAAAATATATAAATGCAAACCGTGTCAAAATTTAATCAACGATAACGCTTAGAAAGTAGAGTACTTACAAATGCAAAACTCTACTTGAATTTAATCAATGGCAAAGCCCGTATACACTATGATATCACGCTAGAATTTAATTGATGATGCGAATTTGAAGTGCAGAGGGAATTTAAAGTACTGTGCAAGAAACCTAAAGATAACCGAAAGATAACATCTAATTTGATTTGTGCACCGAGGGAAGGGGGCTCTCTGATAGACGATTGGTGGTATTTATAATGGTTTTGAAGTAACCGTCTTCTAACAGTTTTTAGCTATTACATTTCCTTGAGTAACTTGTTGTTTCCATGTTCCCATATCTCTTAGGGGTAAGCATGGTTCTAGAGTAGAACCATGAATCGCACTGGTATAAATCTATCCGATTTCAAGTTTTAGGACATGTAGGTAGGTTTTAGATTTCAAAAATTAGGGAACCGGTTTTAAGAGTAGGTTATAGGTTTTAGGCTTTGGAAATTGGAACTTAGAACAAGTTATTGTGTCTTTCTTGTTCTATGTTTTTGTATAATCTTGCAGTATTCTACAGTATTTGATGATGAGTGTGTAATCTGAAACCACAAGTCTGAACTTCCATTTCTAACGATATTAATGACTAAACCTTTTACTTTATTAATGTTTCTTGTTTTTCATGTGTCTAAATTTAAATTATGGTTAATGTATTATAGCAGCAAATGGTGGTTATTAAATGTGATGATTTATCACAATCATTCAATTAAAAATATAGGTAGAAACTTGATAAATCTTGAAACCCGTAATAAGGTAGGTTTCAAGTTCCAAAATATGCATGGTAAATAAGTATGCAAGATGGGTATTAGGTTTTAAAAAATGAGGAATTTATTCTAATGAGTGATGAGTAGATTCCATGTTCCAGGCAGAACTTGCAGAACTTGTAAGGAACGTGGGTCTGTAAGGAACGTGAAACTTACTTGAATCCTAAAAACACTTAACCCTAATATCTCCACAAGTTTCGTACTTATGTTCTCAAACGGTTGCCCTTGCCGTATGTGATTTACTCCATGATTCCCCATCTTTTTCCTTAAGCCGTAGTCTTCTCTCTTGATCAAAAACCTTTGGTTTCTTCCCTGTTCCTCGTTTCATCGCTCTTCATGGCGTCCTATCTTTTCCAGTACTCTTCTGCGGATTATATCACCAATTTCGATAGCTTAAAGAGAGATGAGCATTTTGATAATTGCTACTTTCGCCTTCTGAACCTGATTGAGAAGTATCATGAGTGTCTAATCCTTAGGATCTCATGTCGATTACTCTTTTAGACATTTGCTAAAGTCGGTGGAAACTTTTGGCATTAAAACGGGCCGTACGTAACTTTTGATATTTTTACTGTACTTCTCCCAATTTTTATTTTTATTACGAAGTAAATATTACGAAATCAGTTTCTAGCTAGTTCTTAAAATCGGGGCAGCAGTTTCCAGTCAATTCATTCTCATCTGATCCTAAGGTTCCTTTTTTGTGCATGAGGCCAGGGATGCTCGAATTCACCTGGTGCAAATGATAAGGTAGCAAACGAAAAACAAAGGTGGCTTGCATTGCACTCCAACCAGTCAAAGCAGTATTTACATATTTCAGCTGGCTTGGAGCTTTCATGGAGTCGACCATTGTTTACGTCGCTCAACCCCACCTGTACACCACGCTCCCCACGCACGCCCAGCACGTAGCCGCACGCCCCGTCCCACACAGAAACACCTGCAGCATGCGCGGAACACGCTCCTTGGAAACACAGAAAAGAAGAAGAGAAATTAGCTGGCGACGGCGCGGCAAGAAGAATTCGCAATGCCAAACTTGAGATATCAACTGGCTTGCGTGCGCGTGCGAACTCTCACTTCCTCACCCATCTACCTTAAAGAAGCACTGACTGGATCAATCCGATAAGTTACAAAAAGCAGAATAACACGGTCCACTAAATCTCAAGTTTGGACACCCAACCACAGCATCCTGAACTACCGGGCAACTAGAAACAACGTCCGGTCAACGAGGTCGAGCCAAAAATACAAAAGCGAATGACACGGGTAGGGGGTACGAATCGTGCTGTTCCTAGCGAGCCATCCGATGTCGTTGTCCATCTCTCGAATCGAATCATTTAAGGGATGGAGGGGGAAGATATTCTAAAAGTACCATGACCATGTAGGGGATGGATCCATAAAAAGAAACATGGCGGTCCCCGTCATCGTGCTTGATGGATGATATAACGACTACCCTCATGGTAGAAAGTGGAGCCGCTGAAATCTAGTTGGGTAACGAATTTAGGATATTAAGAATGATGGCACGACGGTCCAAATTTGATTTAGCATATGTTTCAGGTGCAGATCACTAAAGAAGCCTCATACTCGGTCCTTCGAATATGAATTCTTCTCAGAATCAATCTCTGTGCGTGTTTCTGTTTCTCCAGAGGGGTTCCCATCGAGCAACAATGTCTGAAACCCCACTGCAGGGGCTAAGATTCTCGCTCTCTTTGCGTTCCCACACGCGCCCATCTCTTACGGCCTTTCGCGTTCAACAACCAGTCAACCCCGAACGTCAACCAACTTCTCTGCTCTCTCTCTCTCACTCACAAGCTCCACTCTTAAATTCGCTGGAGACCACACCCGCCCCCCAGGCACAACACTCTCTCGACGTCCGTCCGAAGCAAAGAACATCACCAACTTCAGTTACGACGGCGACGGCGGCGAAAGAATGTTGTTCAAGAACGCCGGGGATGGACTGAGGGCGCTGAGGCCACTGGTTCACCTGCTGATCCCGCTCTGCGTCCACTGGATCGCCGAGGAGATGACGGTGTCGGTGCTCGTCGACGTCCTGATCGACGCCCTGTGCCCCGGCGACACCACTTGCTCCGAAGTCATCTACTTCAATGGCCTCGAACAGACGGTAATTATCACTCGCCTCTCGTTTCCTCTCTCTGTCATTCTTTCCGTTGGTTCTTGCTGAGAGACGTTGGTAAAGATATTCCCTGTGGGCCTTCCATGCACCGGGATGACGTACCGCCGACACAATATTCCCTCCGGTGAAGTTTTCGGGTGACGTCAGCTACTATGTTGGACATGCATTTATTTATTAAATTGAGAATTTTTGTACTTCAGTATTTACCTCTCCTTTTTAGTCCTTTCTGGATTAGAAGAAGCACTCCCTACATTTTTTTTTTTAAGTTTTGTTTTTTGGCATTATCGATAAGTTTACGAGGACCATATTATTATGGGTGACATTTTTCTTCTCCTAAAAAGGGGAAAATCGCCTCCTGCTTCCTTGTTTTTAACTACGACTTGCACGGTCTCTGCATTACCTGATGCAACTAAAGCTTGGATCAGTCAATGTCTATGTCAGCTCAATACCTAAATGTTTTTAGCACAGAACAATTCCGGAAGAAATAATTTTTCTAGTGAATATAATATGCCTGTTCGTTTATCGGTTCCTCTAGCACATTCCTGGTACTGCTCAAAGTAAGTTTCCTTAGCAGCATATGAAGCAACAGATTACTCGAATGCCAGCTCCCGCCTTGACAGGGGGGTGCTCTTCAATTCGAGGTTTGTGTTCTGATAAATTGGTTAGATCAATCTCGTATGTCATCTGCCAATAATTCCCCTAAATGGTTTAAGTAGACTGCGGATAAAGGTTCAAGTGAATGAGGGTCACCCTGTGTTTCGCACAGAGACTTCTTTAAGCATATTTATAATGGCCATGTTGGACATTCACTAGTTTCCTAGAATGTTCCACATTTGGAAAAGGTTTAGCAGGACGGTGTACATTTCGGCTAACTGATTTCACAAGTTAAAGAACACTGCCAGGCAAAGATGACTTATATTTTTCCTTTCTTTTCTAGTTTAGATCGCTGGAGTTTTCAAGATGTTTTCAATTCCAATCCTCGGTCAGCTTGCAGATGAGTATGGACGAAAACCGGTGCTTCTTGTAATCATATCAACGTCCGTATTTCCCTTCGGTGAGACTCACTTGACGGTAGCTTCTGAAAATTTGTGAACGACGTGTGTGATTATGTGTTCGTGCATCTGCCGACATGTCTTTCAAGCATTGCTTCTCCCCTTCTTTCCGATTCATTCAAGTCTAATGCACTTCAGATCAGACTCAGACTCAGACTACTGATTCTCTCTTATTTACTGTTATTGCTCAATTTGAGCTGCTCAGGATTGATTACAGTGTGTATGTTCCATGTTCAAACTAGGAACAAGATCTGGAATTAACACGTTCTTTCATGTTCCTGTTGTTTTTTTCTTCATAAGTTCCTGTAGTGGTCATAAATTGATTCATCCATAATGCCCTATCTGATCTATGCCGCTGAATTGACTTATTTCCCTTTAAAATTCCTTTTGAACTATTGCAAGAGAAATGGCTGACATATGTACTACAAAGAGGAAAACCTACTTAATCTTATAAAGGAACAATACCAGGTCCATGCTTTCGTTGCTCCCTTATGTATGTGATCACAAGTAGGATTGTTCTCTGGTAATTTAATTATATGATTAACTTCAATGCAGTTCTCATCAATAGTGAGTTCATCCTTTTCTTTGTTCTCTTGTTTCAGCTATGCTGGCCTGGGATCAGTCGAGGGGATTTGTATATGCCTATTATGTGCTCAGGACTATATCATACATTCTCAGCCAGGGTAGTATATTCTGCATTTCCGTTGCTTATGCGGTGAGCATTTTCCTGAACTGGAAGAAATCTTAAGTCATAAATACCAGACTATAACCAAAAAGTTCCTTTCTTCTTAGTAGGCAGATGTCGTTGAAACTGGTAAGAGGGCTTCTGCGTTTAGCTGGATTACAGGTCTTTATTCTGCTTCTCATGTCCTGGGAAACCTGTTAGCACGTTTTCTTCCAGAAAAGTACATATTTGATGTAAGCAGTTGATGAAATTTTAACTGCATCTCTGTTTTATCCTTTCACTTCTCTGGTCCTCTTGCTAATGAAATTTCTACTTACAGGTTTCAATAGCTCTCTTGCTCTGTTGCCCGATATATATGTACTTCTTTCTGCGCGAGACAGTTAATTATGGCCCAAGGCAAGACCAAGAGTCAACATGGTCGACTAGGATTTTTAGGGGTGTGTCCAAACGGTACAGGTCAATGAGAGATGCTGCAATAATAGTTATAAGAAGGTATTTATGTTTGCTTATTCTTGCGGTCTTGTAAATTGCATCTCGGAAGGACTTCAATGCTTTTACATCATGCGCATTTACATAAGAATAGGATCCTGTTTATCTTGTATTTATCTGCCTAATGACTTCCTTGTCACTCCAGTCAAACACTCAGGGGTATCTCCATTGTTTCCTTCTTCTACCAGTTGGGAATGACGGGCATCAGCAACGTATTACTGGTACTGCTTTTCTCTAGCACTACTGGTATATTAATATTTCTCTGAAACTTTGTTGCCTCTACTGCCGGTTCCTCAGAAGTACACACATGACATGATTATAGGCGAATTCAATCTTCCGTGAAGACCAGGAGTTTCAAGACGATTAAATAGGGGTTTCCAGCACATTTGAATTTGTGGAAAGTGTGACATTATAAAGTAGAACTTGAATATGTGGAAATCCTTATATCATCACATCGATATAATCTTCTTGATGCTTGTCACCTCATATTACTTTTTAATATGAGGTTGCAAAATGGTACTCCTGCTTCCCAAAGCTCTTGATATAATTTATTGATAGTGCTGCAAAGACCATATGGTATGAACTAATTAAAGAGAGAGGCAGAGCCTGGAGTTCTGTACTTTGTTGGAAATATCACTTAGCCCGGTGGGACTTTGGTGATGGAATTAGTGGTATCCAGTCTGTCTGTGTTCCTGTTTTTCAAAGTCATAGATGCTTGGCACTTACAAAACTACCTTTTCAGTACTATCTGGAGGCAGCTTTTGGATTTACTAAGAACCAATATTCAGAGATTCTAATTGTGGTGGAAGCTGGTTCAATAGTTTCACAGGTTTGTCATCAGTAGACTGTGTATGTTTTCTATGCAAGTTGTTATATTTTCATTTGATATTAATTAATACAAACTGAGCACTAGGCATCTTTATGTCGCTGTTCTTTCTTTCTTCCCTCTTCATGCTGGGTAATTAGTATAACAGATTATGCTACGTAATAATGTAAGTACAGCGAAGTAAAGCAAAAAAGGAGAGTACTGGTAAGGTTCAGATATATCAGAAATGGATGGCGTCATACATAGCCAGCAAATGATCACAAGTTATTTTGGTGGGTGGATGCACAGGATTGTTTTTTTACATTTCAGTAGGAAGACTGATTAAAGAGTTAGAGATGAAAGTTGGAAATTGGAATGTAAAAATCATCCCTACCCACACATGCAGGGTGGAGAGAGAGATATTCATATGGTGCATTCCTTGAACAATGCATTTGTGCCATGTGTCAATCAAAGCAAAACTTAAGATGCATGTTAGAGGTCCTGCAATTCTTTGGTCTCAATAAGCATTAGTTTGAATGTGTCTTTTGCAGAATCACATCCCATGTCATTTATTTACCATTTCATTGTTTGACCAACGCTTTGCTGATTATTTGGTACAAAATCACCTCCTAATCAATCTTCTGTTTCGTTTATGTCCTTCATTTTGCAGATTTTGGTTCTCCCTCTTGTAAATCCTCTGGTTGGAGAAAAAGTAATACTCTGCGTAGGCTTACTTGCATCGATTGCTTATGTAAGTTGTACTTCCTCAGATGGCTACAGTTCCCTGCAGTCAACAATTATGGTGGATGGATAATAATGGGAATTTCCTTTTCCTTCACAGGCATTGTTCTATGGCTTGGCTTGGGCATCATGGGTATGTATCTCTATTTACCCAGAATGGATCTTCAGTTCTGTCACAGAAAAAGAACAATCTCATGCCTATTGAAGCAATAGATATACTCTAGCGTGTTATTATGCAGCATGGTCAGTAGAGATTCCAGAAATAATTTCTCGTGAAGATTTTACTAATGACATAGGGGAAGGGACACTAATACACATACAGCAAGCAAAGCAGCAAGACCTTCAACAACCATGACAGGATAAAACATATAAATGAGGCTCATTGCCTAACTCTAGTTGTTTTTCAGCAAATGTGAAATGCTAATGGCTTCTTCAGGAGAAGAGGATATTGTTGGAGTAACTCTTCAACCTCTTCTCCTTCTTTCGGTTCTAAGAAGTTGCTAATAGCATGAAAATCAAGGAGGACGACTTTGGAAACCCCAAGGAAAATATAAAAAAAGAAAAAAGGACACCCTTTATGGGTGATTGAGTGAGAATGAAGGAACTTCAGTTTTCTATTCACCTAAGTCCAAAGTCATGAGTTCTGGTGATTCTCTAGGCTTCATAATGTAATAACTGTGGCAATGCATATTGCAGGTGGCATACTTAAGTGCCTCTTTCGGAGTTATTTATGCCCTTGTTGATCCTGCTGTAAGTAACTATCCTCATCACTTCCTCCCGTGAGAGAGTGGCTTTCATTCTAATGTGTTGTCCTTTTTGTTGCTCTTGCAATTGGTGATGTTTAACAACTTTTACATCTGAATGTGAAGACCTATGCCATAATTTCAAAAGCATCAAGCTCGGCCGATCAGGTTAGCATAGACATTCTGTTATCTATTCTGTTTCAATGCACCGTGCATGATGAACTTGTAGAACGGCCAAACTCTGACAACCCAAGGATGTTGACTTTGATCCTTCTATGACATCTGTTTCTGAGAATACAAACCAAAGATTCAGATGTGCATGTGTTAGCATAAACAAAGGAGTTTGTCATTGCTATGGGAGTGGTCATAGGTAAACTGGTTTGGGCTTGCTATGATTGACAATGGAAACATTTCTTGGTGTCAAATTTGGAGGTTCCTATGGATTGCTGGAATGTTCACAAATCAATGCTAAATAATCAGTGCTGAGGACAGTGACATTAGCTCATTCTTATACATGCATAACTTGAACTTATTTTGTGAACTGAAATACAAGCTTAAACAGCTCAGTTAGTTGATACATTCTTTTTATAGCTTTGCTCAAAAGTTATGTCGAGTGACATTAAAATAAATTTGGATGAAATCTACTTGCCTGGCACTTTACTATGAAGGACTTGTCCTGTCCTTCTTAAGTCTTTGTTCTTTAATACTCATGAAAACAAGCTACACACAGGTCATATGCTGTAGGCCAAACTGTCAATGTTGTCATGTCATGGATGTTATATGATGAAATCAGTCTAAAGTCATCTGATCTTGTTGGACATTTTCTCACTTGAAAATACCATGCATCGAGAGTTGATATTTCCTTCAGTGCAGCTTGTGAGTGGATTCTTGATAAATGACATTTTGTGGTGTGGAACATCTAGGTAGGATGACAAGAATGCTTTGTGTTGGTCGTCTTATTCGAAATAAGAAACATCATTGAATGCCCTTGAACAATGCAGAAACTAGACATAACAACAAATGTTAGAGGATGAGACTATTGAAATTTGACATTTGGGGGCTAAAATAAAGTTCCTAAAAAATTTTCAGGCATAAGAATGTGCTTTAAAGTTGCATGATTATGTGATCTACTTAGCGTCACTTGCATTTCATGGAGAAAGCTGGCAAGAAGCCCATTACTAGCTCTAGAAAGATCGGACGATTTAAAAGACTATGCTCCCTAAAAAGCTTCACTAACTGAAGTAGCATGAATAGCAATGAGGTTGAAAATTGCCTGATATAATTGATTAAGCAAGTCAATCTGACTAGAAGGGATGGAAAATATTAGTCAGGTTTTAGAAGTTAAGACATCATCGCAACCTTCTCACTCGATCTATGTCCAAGCATTCTATAGTATCTGATTTTGTTGAATCCCTTTTCTACTAATGGTGCTCAAGCAATGTTTGGAGAATAAAAGGTGCATCTAAACATCTGAAGCGTGACGGTGTAGTCCCCTACCAGTCATGCGTTTTTCTTGATTTGTTCAGTCTAAAGTTTCATATTCTGTGGGCTTTGTGCAAGAATTGCCGCTATGTGTAGCGTCATGAAGGCCTTACCCCTTTGAACTCATCACAAGTGATTAAAAGATGCCTGTTTCAATTGGCCTGCAGGGAAAGGCGCAAGGATTCATAGCTGGTATACAAGCAATAGCCAGTTTTTTATCTCCCCTTGCCATGAGTCCCTTGACCGGTGAGTTGCCTGCTTTTATCTTCATTTGGCATTTTGAAACCGTATTTTTTCTAACCGACCATGCTAATCTTTATACATTGTATTTTCTCAGCTTGGTTCCTTTCAGATAATGCCCCCTTCAACTGCAAGGGCTTTAGTATTGTATGTGCCGCTGTATGCATGGTGAGGGGAAAAAAGACAAAAAAAAACTCTTATGATGGCCCAGTTTTTCACCCAGCAATAGAGTTTTGATTACGTTATTTCTCAAAACAATTTACATGTTCAGGTTCTGTCTTTCGTGTTCGCTTGTCTGCTTAAACCGGAAGATTGGTCAAGCCAGAACTCAGATCAGGACAACATAGAAGACCAGGAAGCACCATTGCTTTGCAGCAGTACTGGATAAACTACAAAGCATCTAACTTTTCACATAGTTGTAAAATTTCACCGTTGGTGCCACTGTTGCATGTACCTCGGATAGGTTCTTGGAGAAGTGACACTGTTTTCAAGGTGTTGCATCTGACACAGTTGTAAATGTAGGAGAGTTTGGGAGCTGAATCTTACATAAGTAGCTCAAGGTCACTTCTCCAGCATTTGCCCGTAGGAGATCTTGCTATGAAATTTCACTTTATTAAATGTATCGATATCGTATTTCCTCTTTATTGTATTAATTATAACAATCGGCAGTCCAGCTAGCTACTATATTATACTTATATCTCGAAGGCCATCAGATGAAGTCAAATCAGTCTTTTTCAGTTCAGTTCTAGTTATATTGTGCTGCGATGGATACATAAAGATTCAAGAATCAGTCATTGTCAAGGATAACAGTCCGAAGACTTACTTGTCAGTGCAACTGTGAACTAGATCAATTCCATCTGCATAATCTTATGAGAAGACCAGTGCTTTACAAGCACGCCTAAAAGATTCATTTCGCTTGAAGACAAGCACACAAGACTCGAGACGGCTTAGAATCCGTCGCCATGTTAGACGGAGAAAGTTGTCCATAGAAATGGCGAAACAGATGTTGATGACTGGTGTTGAGCCAGCTGAAAGGAAAATCAAATGTAATCAATTTAAGATCATATGGAAAAAGGACTTGAAGGTAATGGTGCAGGCAGAGAGGATCAGCGTAAGCTGATGGCATTCACACCGAATCCCCCTGTTTTGTTCCGTTGACTTTTAGCATGCGGATGTGAGATTTGGTGTGGTTGTTCGGACATGTTGGCAATTCTTTTGATTGCTTGGACGGTGTCTTCTGATGTGATAGGATCTTGGGAGTTTTTGGTAAACACAGGGATTCCCCAAAAACCATATTATCATGTATTCCTATGTAACTGATGAACCTGTTCAAATTCCAAAGGGGAAATTTGATTTCCTTGTTTGAAGTACTGAGGATGATTTCTTAGAGTGCATATATTTCACAGAAAACTCAATATTTGAAAATTGAATGGGAACTTTCATCTTGAATGGGAACTTTCATCTTTTTCTTTTATATTTTTAAAAGAGTTAGATTTAAAATTTTTGAAAAACTTTATGATTCGATTGCTCCCATAAAAATGTTCATTGCCGGTGATTCGTACAATCAAGTATTTAGACTTGTAGAATTTGGGGGAAGGGACAAATTCAAGGGGATAATTTTCATTTTCATATTAAGACATGATCCGTCTCATGTCGGTCAAGTTCATAAAATAATGAAATATCTGAAGTGGTCCTACATACGGCGTCATTATAATTCAAATATAAAATTGTTTTAGCAATCACCATCACTCTTTTCTTAGGTCAATTGGGAACCTAATACTCTAGGTGATATAAGGGATGTCAACTAATTACGCAGAGATCGATTCGCCTGCGAAAAACCAAATATCTAAGTTTGAGATTGATTATGCAGGGGAAATGATTCAATGCGAAATCGAATGTACTTCATGTGTGCGTACAGCGTGCGAATACGAAACAACCAATGGGGACGAATCCGATCCCAGCAAGGTCAAATCGGCGTGAATCCGATGCCGAATAAGTACGCCTCGCGCGTGCGAAACGTGTGCTATTAACTAACGGGGACGAATCTAATCGCTCTAAGACAGCATTCGGTCTCATCGTATCAGCGTACGGTCGGTATAGACATATTCAATTTCATGGAACTTTACCACGATAGCGGATGATTCGAAGTCAGCGTATAGCTTCAGAGCAGCGTTTGAGGTCATAGTAGCATGCAAGTTCGCGGAGCATGGTGATTGCAGAAAAAAACGTATATTTTCATGTATCTGACATGTTTATTAATGTATGTTGCGTAATTGTACCATTGACGTTCATAATCATGAAATGCTTAATTCAAATTAAGGGTGAGCAAAAGATATCATCCAAACTGATCGAATTGGCTGGTTCTAGGCAATTTCTAATGGTACCGATCTGATTCTTGATTCTAAGTTTTTGAAGCCGATAATCTTCGATTCCATTCCTAGTTTTGTGTGTGGAATTGCCCACCTGGACTATTTAGACTAGATCGACTTTTTTTTTTTTAATATTATTACAAATCTGAAAAAACTAAAAGCCCTAATCCTTGTTTCTTCCCAAATGCTTGGCCCTTCACAATGTAGTGCGTTAACTAGCACCTTCTATCAACAATCCAGAAAAGAAACGCGACAATAATTCATATACCATACATACTTGTGAAGAAAAAGTTTCATTGTTGCTGGGTAAAGCAATGAGCTCCCAAATTCAACAGAGAGAGAGAGAAAAAAGTGAAAATCACTAATTCTATGGGCCCATTTAGAAACCAAATTGGATCCGTTCCAGGACCAAATGGTCTGATTCTCAATTTCTCGGTAAAAATCAGACTACTCGGGAATCGTTCATCCATAATTCAAATACTAACATTTTTGTTAAGCGACGAGCTATTTCATACTTTTGACAGTCACTAGGAATCATCATTTCAAGGGCAACATTCAATGCATAAATTGCAAATTCTTGAAAATCATCTTTCAATAAATTCTATAATAGTTCAACATGATTATAAAAAAAATAATTATATGCACTGAGCACGGTTCATTAACCAACGGTCCTTGGTGGTCTCCACCTCTTCAGTTGGCCTAACCCTCAGCGAATAACCCTAAAGTTGTCTTATTTTAAAGGGTTTTCTATAGATGCAGGGGCTTCAACGTATTCTCCTCAACCCCTAAACTTCAAATTTCAATTCAGCAGCATAACAACAACACTTCAATAATGCAAATAATAACTACACTAATTTCAACTGTGAAAACGACCTAGGGCGGAAATGATAATCATTATGTTTCAAAAATCAATTTCTATTATCTCCCGATGAGTTTTTTGCGCAAAAATACACGTTTTAAACGAAACAAAATTTCTGTTCTAGGAGTAAAATTTCTCCCTCTTGAGCGGCGGCGGTGACAGTGGACGGTGGCCAACAACTATCGACCAGCAGCTGGGGGGCGACTAGCTAGTACTTGTGATGATAAAAGTTTTTATTTCTTATTTATATTTCAAAAAAAAATTATTTCTCATTTCTATTTCAAACCTATGGCTAAAAATTTGTTTTATAAAAAAAAAAAAAGAGGTAAAATTGCATTAACAAACGGATTTATGTTACAAAGATATTTCCTGGAACAGAAAAATAAAGGTTATTATATGCAACCTTAATTTTAGCAAATCATGGCTATTTATAAGTTAATTTTGACAGAATGACGACCTACTTTCTAATAGAATTTTATTGCTACTTCAATAGCATCCGGACGAGCTCGCAAACCATTCTTTCCAACGGCTTGATTGCGAGAGGCAAAGCCAACCTCCAGAGGGCCAAGCTTGCTCTGCGCGACGCCGTTTTTGATTTGTTCTTTGGACATCTATTGGCTTTACCTTTGACTCTCGATCCAATTTTGACCGTCAGTTTCTCTCTCTCTCTCTCTCATCTAGCATTTGATTGACCTTGACGTTTGAACCCAAGGGAGCTCGCGACCCAAAATTTCTAGAAATGGACAGCCGAGATGAAAGTGTCGAATAATCTCCCTCAAGAGAACTCCAATTTAAGTGATTCTCAAAGCACTGGAAATCTCTCCGCTAAATCAATGTGATCTTATCGCCCAGCTCGTGAAATCCCGATTTCCCCAATCGCATCGGGATCGGACGGTCATGAACTGTCCCTATCATGCAACCTAGTCGATCAAATTGGTGTAATTAGAAAGTCTTCGCGGAGCACGAACCCATTGTACCATTTGAGGGAATTTTTGGCGAGATTGACTTCTGGTCAAAATTTGGTCAAAGTCTCAAATTAAAAAGGGTAAAATCTATCAAAAACCACAATTTTTGCTAATTGTAACATATTTATCCTAAAATTGTACAATATAACACCAAAAATCTCAAATTTCAATATATTTGCCCCAAAAATTTGGGGTCGCTAGAAATTTTTTTAGAATTTTTAATGTCATAAAAGAAAAGTTTGTGATAAATATATCATACAAGTACAATTTTAAATGTTTTGGTATCATAAAAAAAAGTTTTGGATAAATATATCACATGATACAAATTTAGAATTTTCTATATAAAAAAATCGAAATAAATGTGTTAGTAAAGTTTGAAATTTTTAATGTTTTTTTTCCTATTAAAAAATGTAGTGGCCGCGCCACCCATTCCATAACATCCCATAGTACTTTTTGGGCATGGTCTATATATCAGGTCACCCACTCTCCACCGCATCTAAAATCGGATTCGGAAATAAAGGCAAAAAGAGAGAAAGTAGGAAAGCGCGGGTTCGCCAACCTAACCTTAACCTACACGGATGTTAGGACAAAGATGCCGGTTGGTACTCCCACGGGCGGTTTACAGGCCACCCTCCCCGTACTTCGGTACTGCAAATTGAGAGGCCTTGTACTGCTGCCGCCTCTAACTTGACGATCTTCTCGTACTGCCCCAAATCTTGGGCAGAGTTCCAAAGGTCGGATCTTCTTCCCCACTAATCTTATCATGAATTCGATTTGAATTGCATTATCAGATTTCGTGAGGCCACTTTTGGACATTGCGTATATTTCGTAATAAATGAGAACGAAACGATATTTCTCATAATGCTTCTTCTTTTTTTTATTCGCATATGCTTATGTGTCACATTTGATATACATATTTAAGTATTTACAAATATATGTCGTATGATGAATCTCAAGGCATTAGATGGCATATATATCTGATCATGACATTTGCGGCTTGCAAAGTCCCTTTGGTCGAACCAACTTGCTCAGACCCACTCAAGCGCCCTATGTCCACTCATGTCATGGAAAAATTATGATTTTAATATTATGAATCGGCCTGGATAAAGAATTTTAAGTGAGTATGCGACACGAATCGAAAGGCGAATCATGAACGTGACACTGACACGGATCCCACAAATTGCCCCTGATAATTGGAATCGCACTTGCCCATTTGCCAATCAAGATCAGGTTAGGAGAGGGTGTTTGAAGCGTTACGAAAACTGAATCGACGGGTCAATATGATGGTGGTGGGCATGGGGCTTGAACCGTTACCCCACACGCGACCTTCCATACCGACCACCCTTTTTCTCCCCCCATCGATTCCTTTATAAGGACCACCACCGCACCCCTACAATTCCAGCACTCGAACGCCACAGAAAAAAAGAAGCATAACTTCAACGAGCGAATCTCCCTCTGTCTCTGGTTCATCTTTCGTTCTTCAGGCTCAGAACCATGGCTCAGGTATCATCTCATGTCTGCAATCTGTTGACGAATGTTTCGATCCATTGTTGGCGTTCTTGTTTTTGGGAGTTGGGTTGGATCGCTTTTTCCTGTTCTGTATGTACATGGGTCAATTCGCGTTGCCCAAAGAAGAGTTTTTTTTTTTCGGGGGAAAGCATTTTTTTTTGTTTTGCCTGAGGCATGCTTTCTTTTGTGACTGAGAAGTCAAAATGTCAGGCGCTTGCACTTTTTGTTTGCTTATTTTGGTGATGTTGCATATGCACCTAGACTGGTTGAAATTGGACTGAATTTTTTAGATGAGTCTGTGTGATTTGGACAGCTGTCGATGCAACGGAGCACTTAAGGTATTCTGAAAGCATTGAGGGGTTATCTCGTGATGTTTAATCCTGAACGTCGGTTATTTAAAAATTGGAATGATTGTTAAATGAGTCTATGCTTGAGTAATTGAGGATGCGTTTTGTGTTCTGTAATTGAATGAACATGGCGACGTCTTCAAATTTTTCCTAGCTTGTTAAAATCCTGTTGGGTGGGCTGCAGAAGTTTTGAATCCCAGCATTCTCCCCATCTCCTCTTGTCTGATAGAAAAAGTGGAAAATGAGACGTGAGAGACGTGTTCCCTTGATCTGTAGGGTTGTCGTCCTTTCTGTGCTTCCAGAGAGGCGGTTGTGACATTTCATCCTTGGTTAAATTCTCATACCAGTGTGGAGGTCGAATTTTAAGACTCGAGTCACTCAACTTCTCCATGAAATACCATTTAAAGACCTTTCTTTAGGTTATCTATCCTACAAATTCTAAGATCATTTAGATTACTAAGAGATGGAAGTACTTATAAGTATCCCAACATATGCAACTATTTTGACATGAATTATCTATCCACCAAAATTTTAAGATCGTTTAGATTACTAAGAGATGGAAGTACTTGTAAGTATCCCAACAGATGCAACTATTTTGACATGAATTTGAATGCCTAAGAGGAAACAAGGAAGCAGGAGTGTCATTCCCAAAAACAATGTCATTCCTGAACAAACAGGAATGCTTCTTAAAAGGCTAATTTTGGGGATAATCTATCTTCTACTGAGGCTTCATGGAGGAGCTTAGCTGATTACACTAATATGAATGTCGATCTGGTTGTGCTTGGTTGTTCAAAATAATAAAGTACAGACTTTTGAGTGACCCATGTGAAGAATCTGAGCGCATAAGTTCAGTTGGTGTTTGTGAATTCCAAAGTTTGTACTGATCTTTTCTTTCCTTACATCTGGATTGTTTATTCTCGAATTATCCCTCTTTACATTAGGAGTTCTTGTAGGTAAAAGGAAATCATTTTATTGTTTTCCTCATTTTTGGTTTCTGATACTCTGTTTTACTCCTACAGACTGTTGTTCTCAAGGTTAAAATGTCATGTCAAGGCTGCGCTGGAGCTGTCAGAAGGGTCCTGGAAAAAACGGAAGGTTTGCTAATCGTGCACGCTCTGTTTGTTTCCCGTTTACTGCTTTGACCATCTGTCCTTGTTTAGTCACATAAGCAGGACATTATGGTTGTTTTGCACTGTATCACTTCAATGGAATGTGAAGCTTGTTCTTCAAGTCTACTTTTCACAAGCATTATTAAAATACCCTAGAATTTGCTTTTCCTCCAACTAGCGCTTGGTTGTCAAAAGCAACAAATAAAGAATGTGGAATCTCCCAATTGTTGGCAGTCACAAAATTGTTTACTTTTTGGCTCGGCAACATATTTTTTTTCCAAATTTCTTTGCATGTCCCCTGCTTTGCCAGATATAAGGCTTCCCTATTACAACAGGTTGTTCAAAAGGATCTGGGTTGATTACTTTTGTTTGATAAAATTAGGAGTTCTCATCGAATTGTTCTTATATCAGTTGGATTTACCCATATTTTTCAAAATGGTTTTGAAGAACAATTAGACTGCAGAAACATGACAAATATGACATCATTGATAGCATTCTTAATTTTCCTTTTTCTCTCTTCGTTCTTACATCTGTATGCTAGAAATCTTCACTTGCTGAAAATAATGTGGTGGTAAAATTGATCGGTATTACCTACTCTGACACTGGAACCGCCAAACATTGCAAATTTAGGTGTGGAAACATTTGACATCGATCTGAAGGAACAGAAGGTGACAGTCAAGGGCAATCTGCAGCCCGATGCTGTCCTGCAAACCGTCTCAAAGTCCGGAAAACAAACTGCTTTCTGGGAAGCGGAAGCCCCAGCCCAACCCGAAGTGAAGCCCACCGAAGATGTGAAGCCAGCCGAAGATGTGAAGCCTGCCGAAGATGTGAAGCCGGCTGAAGAGTTGAAGCCCACCGAAGAGGTGAAGCCCGCTGAAGCAGTGGCCACCGCCTAATCTCTTCGCTCCATTCGCTTTAATGGTGCTAGTGATTTATAAATATGCTCTATCTGAGTGAGCTCAGACTCTAGTTCACATTAGCTCTTAAGTGTGGTATCTGCTTGAATGTTAATTTAGAAAATAACTCCTTGTGATTACGTGCGCCTTAAGCATGGATGGCACTTGTGGTGTTCGATGGCTTTTACTAAAGTATGACCAATGAATTGTTTTACGATTGACTAGTTAGTATGTGCTAGTGATTATTTTCCATTTGGCTGAAATCGTTTGTTGGGTGGACATGGAAATTTAGCTGCTCCTCAAGAATAAGTTTGTGGCCATAGCAGTAGGTCATGAAAGCTTAAAAGACTATTCTCTTGATTTATATGGAATTTGGAAACGGGTTTAAGCAAATCATGTCTCCATAGATGATCAAAATTGATGGATCACTTCACAATCATTCGGGGGAAGAGAGCCTTGACCGAAAGTAAAGCAAGGGATGACCAGTTGCAAGTACCATTTATCTTGCTTTGTCATGCGGCAATCTATCTGCGAGCATTCATGAAGACAAAGCATCTTTTTTGGCATGGATAGGTCATTGTCCTCTATTTCCATGTGTTACTACTTCAATTATCTGCCTTCAAATCTTCAACCCTGCAATTTCAAATAAATAAATAAATAAATCAGTTTTGCATTGCATGATGAAAGGTAAAGCTCCTGAAGAGAGAATAAGAAAATGCTTTTTAAGGAAAAAACAAAAGAAGGCTTGGTTTGTTGTTACTGCTGCTGCTGAATGGAATGATGGATACATGATGTAAAAGAGAAGATGCTCTGTTTACTGTAGGCAAATGATCCAAGAAAAGGCCAAACCCTTTTTAATTCTCCTTCTGATATCTAAGAGTGTCTCCAGAGCATGGATGGTTAGGGATTCTCGAGAGGGTACTGAATCATTGCATGTTTATTCAAGCTAGAAGCGGCATGGATCATGAACTAAATCAACAGGATGATGAAGTTGGGTTTGAACATTTTTGAGATGCTGATCCCACAAGGCAACAAGATTGATCATTGCAGTCTGATCTAAAAGGAGAGGCCATGTGCTTCCATGATGCAGATCATCTCTTTTGCCTAAATAATCATTTCGATTTAAGTGCAAAATTGTAAGAATGGGGCACGAAAAAGTAAGGAGTGGTTCCTCCCTCTCCCCCACATTCCCTCAATGCATTCCATTTCTAGGGTTGGTTGACAAACCACACTAATTAGGTCCTTTTATGACTTAGTCTTATACATCCTCTTTTCTATAGCTAGCGTAACGTCGGTTCATTATTTAAAATATTTACGTTGAGATTAAAATTTGCTAGAGTTCTCCGATAGAGTTCACGGGTATATCTTCCGATTAAAAGATAATATGTTATATAAAATTGCGATATTTGTTAAATCAAAACATGAGAACATAAAATAAGAATGCGAATTCCCCTTCTTGATAGCTTTCCTCCATTTGTCATAATCTTCACTTTTTCGCCATCGGTCTGGCGTGGGAAATGGAATCTTCTCTCTTCTCTATAAGCTTCTCTCCATTTATAGGGGATTAGTGGCGATTTCGCCAAGATCATTTCCCAATTTCATATATTTTAGTTTTTTTTAATGCAAATTCTCTCTAATATTCTTGGTAATTATTAAATGTCTACCCTTTTATTTTGGCAAGAGGATATGGGTATCTCATTGTCCATGACAATGTATCACAAAGCAAATTATTTGATACTGTGGCAAGATGTTAGAGAGCACTGACCATTTTTGAAAACTTTCGTATCATGTCCGACACTTTAGTACGTGTCCGACACGCTTTGACACATGCTCAATTCTCCCAACATGCTTTGACACACGAGTTTAGAATTTCAACATGCAATTCCAACATACATATGGTCAATTTTAAATATTTTCAATAAATAAGGGGTCATAATATAAATATGAAAAAATAAAAATTAATGAAATAATAAAGAACATCGTGTTGTGTCACGTGTCTTGTGTCGATATCAGTGCTACTTAGCCAATATGCAAATACTAAAATTTATTTATAAAAAAAAAATCGCATAATATCTTACCAAGAATGCATATCGAAAATGTCCTTAATATAATTTCAGAATAAGAATGTTCACACAGTGCTTCCTTTTTATCCGGAAAAATACCATTGCCAACGGTGGATCGTTCACATGTTTCGCATTTATTAATGCTTAAACTTGATTATTTTCCCCTTCGCAATTTTTCATCGGGTCCCCCGTGCGCGCTTGGGTGTTTATACATGTGTTTATATACATTTATAGTATAAACATAAAAATCAGAGAATAACCCAAATATGCTCATTGAAATGTATAACGCGTTCTCTAATATATGCACCATATGACATTTTAGACATCTAATTTTTCTCTTTAGTACCACGAGATGCACGTTCTCTTTCTCATGCTTTGTTTTGTCAATGCAAGTCTCCTCCATAAAGGATGAGCTATCTTTGATTTAGTATCAAAACTTTGATTCACCATGAGAATAATTATCCAGAAAATTCTAAACACATTGTATGGTGGCCAACTTAATTCTAAACATTTTAATTGTGCCAAATTATTCATAAATTTTTTGACGATTTATCAATTTATCTCTAAATCTTTCAATTATGTCAATTCCGTCCTATGACTTTTGAAGTATTGTCAATTTAGTCAAAAACTTATTATTTCAATAATTGGCTGAAATGAATATATTGACAAATTGTCAAAAGGTTTATAATTACATTGACAAATTATTAAAAAATTTAGGACAAAATTGATACAATTGAAATGTTTAGGATTAAATCGGCAAATCATTAAAAGATTTAGGATTAAATTGACATAATTAAAAATTTTAAGACTAAATTAACGATCGTACAATAAACTTATGATTTTTTGGGACTATTTTCCCCGTCAACCTTGCAAAACAACACGTTCTTGCGTCATCATCCCAAGTTGATTGACATTATCGAGAGTCCTAAAGATTGAAGCCCCCACCTGTCCTAAAAAGTTTCTTTTAGAGGGACGTGGACAAGACTAGAAACGGAGATAAGAAGGGCAGTGGGTCTCCCGACTTTACTCCGATCAGGATTGGCATCCGAGGCATGCTTCTAGCCCAATGTGATTTGACTCGTGGTTGCATCGAATGAGCTGTGAAAGTATGAGAAAACAAGCCTAGGAATTTGCTCGATTACATCCTCGTTTAGTTTGATTTTCCCTAGTAGTACTCTACCGAATTATCAGCCCTGCTATCCGCTTGCACCAAGTCCTTGTAATCAATCGGCCTTGGAGAGTAGGGTGGCTTTGTACATCTTAGCAATGCCCAATTGACCCCAGCAAAGAACTGATGGTGCTTGATGGCCGGGGCCCCCATCGTGGACCCCATCCGCCTCCCCGGGTCCTTGATCAGGAGCTGCGCCATCAGGTCCTTCGCCGGCCCCGGGACCGATGGCTCCTTGGGGAACTCGAGGGCCCGAGCCACGATGTTGGCCAGGGTCAGCTCGTTGTCGATCCCCTTGAAGGGCGTCACCCCGTAGAACATCTCGAAGATGAAGACCCCCAGCGTCCACCAGTCCACCGCATTGCCGTGCCCCTCCCCCAGCACGATCTCAGGCGCCAGGTACTCGTGCGTCCCGACGAAGGACATCGACCGGATGTCGATCGGCTCGGCCACGATCTCAAGGGTTCCCCGGGCACTGGGCTTCTTCTTGCGCCGGCGCTTTGGGTGGAAGCACGGCACGGCGGGGACTATGCAATTGGGGATGATGCATGACGAGTTGGCAAACGGAGGGGGCTCAGCTGGGTTGTCCCCGGCGGGGTCCGCAGCCTGCGGGCCCTGATCGGAGACGAGCTGAGCCGTTGTCGATGCAGGGTTGTCGCTCTTGAGCGAAAGGTCGAAGTCCGTGAGCATTATGTGGCCGTCGCACCGGACAAGGACGTTTTCGGGTTTGAGGTCGCGGTAGATGATCCCCATCATGTGTAGGTACTCCAATGCAACCACCACTTCCGACGCATAAAATCTATCCAAATGAGAACGAATTAGAAACTCCAAAATTGACCATCAAAACCATAAATAATTTGTACTAAGAGCATGCTGCCGAGACAAGGAAGTACGTAATTCTAGGACTACAAATTACAAAAGATGTCTGCCATGTTAGAGAAGCTCAATCAAGAGGAGAGAACGAGCAGAAGGACAATTAATCACGGAACGGAGGTGGTCCATGGGGGTACATCATGGCGTTCGAGCAGGCCAGGGGGAGATTTGAATCGCGGGGCCCGTTCGATTACGTTTTGCTTTATTTATGGCGTGTCGATTTGAGAGGAGAAAGGAGGGGAATGATGTAAGAAGAATCCCCGCAATCATGCTCCCACCAACAGTAAAATAAAAAGTGGAAAAAGTGGGATACTCTAGGGACGTGACAAAAGAAAAATTTCCAACTTTATAAGGACTAATAAAGAAATCAGAGTTCGATCACGAGACTGTAGTCGAACTAGAATAATATTTATATGTATTGTACTGTCTAGAGAGAGAGAGAGAGAGAGAGAGAGAGAGAGAGAGAGGGGGGTTAAGAGCAAAGAGTACTAATGTTTTGTCTTCATGTGTTTTTCCACGCAATGTAAAGTCAGTGCATGGCATAATTAATAATTCAAATCTGTAATATTTGATGATTTGAGTGGGCCTCGCACAATCCAACCACCCAAAATAATAATAATAATAATAATAATAATAATAATAATAATAATAATAATAATAAAAATAAACTTCAAATCTTCCTAATGCTAATGCACAAATTTTCTCTTTTTGGGAGGTTTGAAAAAGCTCCTTAGAAGGGAAATTTCTTCTCCTTAGAAGGGAAATTTCTTTACTTCTAATATCAAAGGTTAAGTTTACTTATTTTGCCAGATCAAAGCTTAAGTAGATCAATTATTGAACGTGCAGTGTCTTCGTTTTCTTGAGAGACATTTAAGTCATTTTACAAGTCACCACATTTTTTCTGCTCATCTAATTGAAATACTACAAGATCTTGATTGAATATATATATATATATTTGGTAAAGACAGTGAAGTGCGAATCATTCGTACTTCGTCATTTATGGTATGTGATTAACGAAAGGATTTTATCAATTCTAATTCACGGTCTTCCTCGTGTAATGTATAATTAATGCATTAAATATTAAAAGTTCCATAATAAGCATGGTTAAAGAGTGCCCTAGGAGGGGCACATGAACAAAACCCTCAACACAATTCCCTTAAAACACTAAAAAAATATTTCCAGGATCTTGGTAAATCCATGACATTTCGAACTTGGTATTTTTAAATACATCAAATATGGAAAATTCCTTTCTTTCGATAAAAGGAAAACCTCCCTCTTTTCTTTTTTTGGTCGGTAGGAAAACCTCCCTCTTTTAAAAGCAAAACTTTAGGGGGCAAAAGCTTGGTACTAGCATGAAGATAATTCCGTCCGAAAGATTCGCCCGGAACTGGTAATAGAGCAGTGATCATTGCAGAAGAAGAGGAAGCTGACCTTGGGACGTGCTTTTATCAGATGGGTGGAGCATTTATCATGATGCACAGTGCACGACAGACACGACTGAATACGTTGTTGGCTCATGCCCGTAATAAAAATCCGTTCCCATGTTCCGAGCCCGACAAAAACCGATCGGCTCCCCACATGTCCCATCGGTCATCCTCACAAAATTTATTAATTTGTGGACCTACCCTTCGATTATTCATCACGCTATTTCGCAATAATGCCAAGAAAGAGAAACTCAATTTCAAACTGGAAAAAAGTCGCGATGTAGTTTCGTCTCTTGGGGATAGCGTTGGGTGTTTAGACTTAAGTGGAGAGACCAAGAGAGTATGTCAACGTGAACTGTATAGGGAATTGGACGTACCGGACGGCCGACTCGCTGAACCGCCTCTCTGGTTGCCGTTGCCGGAGGACGTGGAGGTCCCCGCCGGGGCAGAACTCAGTCAGCAGGCAAGACCACCTCGGACAGTCCAGCGTGGCGTAGAGAGTGGGCAAGAAGGGGTGGTCCAGCATTTCCAGGATCTCCCTCTCTATCCTCGCCCGGCCTTCCTTGTTCCTGCCCGCCAGCTCCTTCTTGTCCATCACCTTCGCGGCGAACATGCACTCGCCGCCGCCCTTCAGCTCCACCAGGTAGACGCTCCCGATGTCGCCGCTCCCGAGTCGGTACATGAACCGGAGGTCGCTGAGGCTGAGCTTGGAGCCGTCGCGGGCCTTCCTCACACGCCGGATCGCGTCCCACCGCGGGTCGTCGGAGGGCGCATGGGGCTTGGCGAACGAGGCGGAGTCGCTCGAGGCGGTCCACGTCGTCTCGGACCCCGAGCTTGGACTGCGCTTCACAGTGTCGAATGCCGTCGCGGTGGAATTGAAGCTGAGGCTCCGTAGGTCATCGGCCGAGTCGTCGACAAACGGTTGGTTCATGACAGCTGGGGCATCGACCGGGGAGGGCGAGGCGGTGGCCATAGGCGGTGGAGAGGCCACCTCCCAGTGGATATGTGGGACTTTGCTTGGTGAGAGGGAGAGAGATTACAATTGAATTGAATTGAGTTGAGAGTGAGTGAGAATTCAAAGGATAAGAGGTTTTTGAAGAGAGGGGGAATAGGAATGTTTGGGCCGGCAAAATCAAACTATGCCATGTGGCTTGCTTTTGTGTGGCCAGGACCCATTTGTGGGCCCAATAGCTGGATACTAATTCTAGCTAGTTATCTTTATTCCATGCCTCAATATAATTTAACATTTAATTTTTAGCCATTTGCCTTTTCTTTATTTGCCTTTTCTTCTGGAGTGGGCCAAGTGGGGGCGCCCTAAATTTGGCCAATTAAACTTCAATGCTATTGAAATTGAAATCTCACCATCAAGCATCGCATATCTAGGATACTGTGCGGGCATTAGGGTTGAAACATTCGTTAATTCTTTTTTTTTTTTTTAAGGCGGTTTGAAGGCAAAGACAAGATCATATGATTGTTGTCATTAAATGTAGTCCAGCCAAGATTTTGTGGATTAGTTTATGCAGCATTTGACTGGCACTGTTGTGTTGTGTCCGGAAAAAGGGGGGTTAAGGCATGGCATCCCTTTTCCATTCTATCTACGCATAATCTCTTTTGATACCGTTTGGATTCTTCCGAGATAGCTGCTTATACCAAAGAAAAAAGATGATTATTTACGATATGCCTTCCGACTGTTTCTAGCCTCCGGCCGGAAAGATGTAAGAAATAATAATGCCAAGATTCTGTTTATTATAGGAATAACTTGACCCACTAACCTCATAGACTAGATAAAATGCAAGCTAACATGGAACTATATTTATTTGGTGGTATAAGAAATCGAAACCGTATCGTGTGGCTTACCCGAATTTATCCCTCAATAGTTTAAAAGAATTTATAGTGAGGCATTAGATAAGGATGCTCAAGATTCATGACGATTATATACAAAGCCCCTAAAAGTCTTATTTTGAGTAAGCTTTTTGATTTTCTAGGAATAGTTTAATTAAATTTTCTCTTGCTGAATTGATGCTACAAGATACTGTTGGTTTTTTTCCTTTTAGCTCTTTCCCCCTTCAATTCTTTTAATCAGTTTTATGCAATTCCCTGCTCGTTCTTCGGATTTGCCTCTCTTCCTTCTCTATCATTTGGTTTGCAAGACATAATCATTGGTTTGATGCACCTGAAAATGAAGGGAGTGGGCTTATTCGATTAATTAATTTGTGTGAATTTGTCTAAATATGTTCCAAAAGTGTAAAAATGCAGTTTCTCTTCTTAGTAAATTTTACGATGTTAGGTTTTGTTCCAAACCCTAAAGTAGTCATGCATCCTAGGAATTTCGAGGCACTTGTTCATCTAAATCCTTTCATTCAGAGATTTCTGGACTTTGTTGAGTTTTTCCTTTATCTTGCACTTGAACTTTGACGAAAATTTTATTTCCAAGTAGATACGGGTGAATTAAAGTGTTATTTGATTCAGTAAAGTTATAAACATTTGTCGAATGCTCTATTTCATTTCCTAATGTGGATGATGCCAAGTTTTATGTGCTTGGAGATTGGTTCATGTTTGGTGCAAGCTAACATGTTATTCTTTTTGTCATTTTGATTCGATGAAACGGTAGTCTAGGAACTAACGGGATGGATAGACGCATGACTTCATATTGCCTATTTCCATTTGTTCAACTATTGAGAAATGTATAGCGCGTTTCTGGTGGAGAACTAATCAACAAAAAGGAGGGCTGTATTGGAAGAGTTGGGATGTTATGAAAACTCAGAAAATTCAAGGGGGGATGGGCTTTCGTGATTTGTTATCTATGAATAGAGCACTTTTAGGAAAGCAGGCTTGGCGGCTGTTGACTAATCCTGATTCACTTTGGGGCACTCTTTTTAAAGCATTGTATTTTAGATCTTCCACTTTTCTGTCGGTTGTCCGAGGAAATAGGCCTTCATGGGGGTGGCAGAGCATTCTTAAAGGACGGGATACAATTCTACCTAATCTGCGCTGGTCTGTTGGGAATGGCACTTCTATCAGAATTCGGGGGGATCACTGGCTTCCAATGGGAATTATCTATGGACCTACAGCTCGTGAGGAACCACTTAAAGTAGCAGACATTATGGATCAACAAACACAATCATGGAAGATGGCTTTTATTAACCAATTTTTCGAAGAACAGGTTGCTCAACAAATCCAATCGTTACCTATCCGGCCACTATTTTCCGAGGATAAACTTATATGGTCAGCAACATCGACTGGCATATACTCGGTTAAAAGTAATTATCATGCACTTCAACAATCATACCACCCTCATCAAGAGTTACAAGATTTAAGCTCTTACCGGATGAATAAGCAGCTCTGGCGCCAGCTATGGATGATGAAGATCACCCCCAGAGTCCGTATCTTTCTCTGGTCTATCTGCCATAATGCTCTTGCAACTCGTGCTAATCTCTTCCACCGTCGAATTATTCCGGACCCTTTCTGCTCTATATGCTGCCAGTCTACTCCTGAAACAATAGAACATTTGTTAATCCAGTGTCCATGGACAAAACCCATCTGGTCCCACTCACAGCTTAATTTAGCCTCAGCAACCAATTCGGTTACTAGCATAAAACAGTGGTTACTGGAGTATGTCCTTTTACCTGCTCATTCTCCCCGGCTTGAGGTCGTTGCCACCATCTTCTGGCAGATCTGGAAGAAACGAAACAACTCTGTTTTTCGGAATCAGAGTCCGAATTCATCCATGGTTGTGGAATCGGCACTGGCTCAGGTATTAGCATACCAGTCCTCTGGTGCTGCTACCTCTCAATCACGTTCACGCTCTGGTATTGCCACTGTACCACCCGATCAGCTATGGCGACCTCCGGCGACAGGTGTTCTAAAATGCAATATCGATGGCAGTTATAAAGAAGGCTCCTCCGAAGGCTCTATGGCAAGTATTTGCAGAGATGATCGAGGTAACCTTACCGATCTCTTTTCCAAAGGTTTCCCAGCACATTCACCCTTTGAATCGGAGCTTCAGGCGCTGAATCTATCCCTCCAACATCTATTTCACCGAGGACTCCATCTCTCCCGGATCGTTCTTCATACAGACTGTCTTCATCTTGTTGAAATTGTGAAGGGGCTTCGCCTGCCGCCATGGGAGCTGCGTCCAGTGCTTGACGAAACCCTACATTGGCTCTCCAATTTCCCTTTCCTCTCTTTGCGACACTGTCGTCGCTCGGCCAACCTAGTGGCCGACTGGGCCGCCAAAGCCCAGTTGGCTTTCCCGGCCCATCGCCTATCTCTTTCTTTTCCTCTTCCGCAGGACCTACTACATCTTATGTATTCGGAAGCTATAGCTGCAGGATGTAATCTTCCTCTTTAATCAATATATATGTGTTTCCTTGTCAAAAAAAAAAAAATACCCTCTAACTGCAATAATCTTGGTAGTATAATGTATTACGAGTGAAAAAAAAAAAAGAATAAAAACTATTTTGTGTTCACCAAAAAGATAATTACATCTAGAGGCGAAAATTTACAAATAGAAAAAGGGGAATCTAGTTCAAGTGCAGGACCGTGGATTACATAAACAATCAAATTAACAAAAAGATTACAAGACATTAGACACATATAAAAAAATTCTTCATTTAAAAAATGTTTCTAACACCCACCTCAAACTCAAGATGATAACGAGTCACTAGACTCCATTGACCATGAGAGGGCATATGTCCAAAGGCTAGCTTGTGTTGTTGCACATTATCACAATCTCTTTGTATGCATCCATTCATGAAAGCACATCGTTGTCATTTTGATTAATAGAAATAGTCCTCCTACAATCATAAAAAAATACTACTATGTTAAAGTATGTTACATTGCTTGTTTATAGAGTTCGTGTACTTTTTATATACATACGGTCTCCTTCCATTTATGAACTTAAGATACTTGATAGGGGAACTAGATTTGGTAACTACTGTCTAAATCTAGGATGAGATTTGCAAATTAGTCGAAGTTGAAGCAATACACTAAGCAATGACCTATGAATCATTGAGGGTTGCCCTAGTAGCCACCCTTTCCACATGGGAAGGGGGAGGTTGGAAATTCAATTCCTGATCAATCCTGGTAGTATGCTATGCACTTACCACAATGTGGAACTTATGCATCAGAATTTTGTTACTCTAAATTTTTTTATGATGAGTAAAAAAAGAAAAGAAGAGGAATTTGATGGGTAACAGACAGTCCCTATTCTAAGGCTAAGAGATGGTCGTACATGTGCGATAGCATACTTGCCACATATTCTGTTTTTGTTTTCCCTAACTTGTATCATAGGCAAATTTTCTAGTAACAGAGCCATGACATTTTCAGCACATTATTAGTTTAAAGTTCAATATCCAATACAGAAAGGGAGATTTCAATACCATCACGAGATCCTCCAAAATTTCCACATCTTCCACTATAAATGCTCCCGTTTCCATTAGCCCCCCCCAATTAGAAATCCGTGTTTCGATGTCTCAAAAATTGACTATCTTTATGAGGTCTCCTACCTCAATGAAGATAGCAAAATTTCTGAAACTCACCTTCCACTTATGATCCGTATTCTATTTTTGCTAAGCCATTCTCTTTTTCATCTATATGCTCTATTAAGCAGCTTATTAAGCATACTTCTAAAGAAGTTAAAGAGTTTGTCCAATCCTCAAAATTTAACTAGCATTATATCCCAACTACCTAGCAATAACAATTTGTCACCCTTCAAATTCTTTTTGACTTTCCACGATAGTGGATACAGCAGGGTTAAATGCATTTTTACTTTGGTGCCATTAGACTTACTTTATCCCTTCATGGAAGGAAGGGCTTACCCGTGGTTGCTCAAATGGCTCTCTTAGACACTTGTTTTTTTAAACTACTAGCATACTTGCATTGGCACCATTCAAACCACCTTCAATGCAGGAATAGTGTTTGTTACACTATTTCCTAACTTCAATATGGCTCTCTCAGATCCACGACTTCTTTCAGCCCTTAAGGTTCAGCTACAGATTACTAGAGCACCTCAAACTCCAAATTTTATTGTTGCTATCTTGCATTACCAAATAGTTTATTGAGTCTAAAATCACGCCATTGACCTCAACTTCCATGATTCTGAAGATGCCTTGTTCATCTTGGTGGATAATGACCAAACCTCCTGTATTTATGTGCTCAGACAGATTCCTCGAGATCAGCTAATTAAGTTACCTCAAGACACGTCGATAATCAATTATGAAAATATCCACTAGAACTCCAGACCTATCCAATCCACAAAGTCCTAGTTCACCTAGAAAAAAAGATGGCACATTTGTCATTAAATTTAGTAAGGAAAAAGAAGAAACCATTTCTTCTATCTTTCTTACTATTCTTATGATGCAACCCTATGCAGCCCATAGTTATTAGTGGCCACCCAGATTCAAAATCCATAATTGAATCTTTTAACCCAAGGGGATGTCCTATTTGCTACTATAAAGACCCTTGTACAGGACACTGCTTTTGGGATCTTGATTATCAGTGTTCCTTTTGTATAAATCCTCCAGATGAAGAAGAAGATGACAGGCCATCCAAAAGAAAGAAACAATCAAAAGATGAATTTTACCAGAGGTACCTTGATGAAGACCATTGTTGGATCTCTTGATGAAGATGGAGGAAAATAACAATTTATGATTTCATATAGACCACCTTGATCACACCCTCCTACGAAACTCCCTGAACCATGTGAACCTCCTCTACCTCCTCAGTCACCATCCAAAAAGAAACCCTCACCCCATATCTCACCTTTCTATAAACCCATCCACTAATGGGTTATAAAGAATTCCTTCTCTCTAGAAGTACCCAAAGCACTTCAACCCCCATGTTCCCAAACCAAAACCACCACCTGTCCTTCCATCCTTTGTATGTTCCAATCCTCAGACTTTCCATTTTTGGAAAGATCTCATACTAGTATCCCATTTCCAGCTTTAGAAAAATTTCCTAATGCTCACAATTGAATCTGTTATATCCTTAAGGTCCCGAATCCCATTGATAATGATGACCATGGAAGACAAAAGTAAGTCAACGCCACTGAAGCTATCCTGGATCAGTAGTCAAAATATGCTTTGGCCCAGAATAATGTTCTCAAGACAATTGACACCAAGCTTTCAACTATTCAAGCTCGTCATAATCATATTGACCAAAAAGTTGATCAAACTGTTTTGATCACAAATAAATTGATTGAGACATTTTAGAAGAAACTCCAGTAGATGGAATATGGCAAATATATCTCTCATCATTATTTGGAAGACCAAATAGTTGAAATAGAAAAACTAAGGAGACAAATTAAGCTCTTGCAAGATGAAAAATTTGTTCTTCATCTAGATCCATTTTCCTAGCCTTGGCAAACGAATCCAATGAAAGTGGGCCCCTCTAAAGCTACATCAATTGCCTCAATTATTGATGAAGCTCCGAAGCAAGATCAAGAGAAATAAAAAAGCAAAGAAAAACTAGTGAAGAAAAGAAGCCAGCTCCTAAACCTTTTTTGGAGGCCTCCTTTGCTCATACGGTTTTAAATCCACTCGAGACTTTCCAGCGAGATTAAAGCAAACAAAAGATACCAACTATTGCTACATTTGATTCTGCTAAGCAAACTACCTCTAAATCAGCCTTAAAATTGAATTTCTTCCCTCTAAAAATACTTCAATCTTTGAGCCACAAACACTAGTATCCCGTGTGCCTATTATCTTTATGGCTAATCCCCCTGAAGTAGAAATGGAATTAAATTCATCCAAGCTAGAAGTAGTACACCTTCATGACTTAAACTCTGAACAGAAGTCTTCGACCTCAAAATACTGCTTCATACTCAATGATATTTCATATTTCAAATGGCTGGATAGATTATAAGAGTTTCATGCTTGGCTCAACACAAATGCGCTTTTTGTTGAAAATCGGTACGAAATATTAATTGAGTTCATGAGCAGATTTACTAGAAGCTTAAAAGATTGGTAAAGAACTATTTCTGATCAGGATCAAATGACATTTCTACTTCAGACAAATTTTTGTTATGTGATCCGGGTTAACCACCATTTCTTTATTGGGAAACTATAAGATCTTCTTGAGCTCAAAAGAAGAGAAATTTTTGAAAGAAAACACTGCTCTTTGCAGAAAAAGCATTTGAATAGACATTTCCAAGAAATGCTTAAACTATTATATACCCTCAAAGCTGACCCTAATTTGAAGCAGGTCTTTGGAGCTTCCATTCCAAAAAATGGACAAATTGTGGAAAGATTCATTCAAAATAAATAGAAGATTGTTGCCAATGTTCCTCTTGGAGAACTCTAGTTGCAGACACATCTTGCGCTCGATGATTTTTTGCATTGGTAGGAAGGCTTTCAGAAGTAATCTTGAGAGTAACAAAGAACTTGATCAAACTTGTCAAAAACATGAGTTAAGAATCAAGTGTTCAAAGAAAAACTCATGTGATGATTATTCTTGTGGGGATTGATGCAAAAAATGAAGACACTTTAAAAGATTCTCCTTAGAACATATGAAGAAAATGCGCAAATGGCAATTTTTACAAAAAAAGACACTCCAAACAAAGCTCTTCTAGAAGGTGTAGAAAATCTTATGGGTGTTACATTTGTAACAAGAATGACCACTTTGCCAAGAATTGTCCAAATGTTAAAGGAAGAAATCTCATTTAATTTAGAAGATAGAGAAGCAAATTGGAGTATCACTCTAAGATGATGATGTTGAATCAGTCTTCTCCCTAGAAAATGAACCAACCAAACACAGTGTGTGCCATCCAAATGTGGTCACAAAATGGTAACACTGAAAGCTCGTCAGAAGAACCTAAAGAAGATGTATTCTTCTTCTTTGAACCCACCACACCACCCCCCCCACAATCTAAGATCTTTGTATTTATACTCCTTTTATCCTTCCATATTTCCCTGTAAAAATATATCCATCTAAGTATGATAAGCCTATTTCTCTATTGCCCTCATCGACACTAGAGCCAGTGCTTCTGTTCTTGATATAAAGATACCTTCAAAAAAATATTGGACATCATACACTTGATATTTTAACTTTGCTTCTGGAGATACCTTTGTTACAAGAGTTTAAAGCAAACATATCACTATACAATTTTTTCCCCAATGTTCAGTCATCACCAAAATCCTTAGTTTGAGTTCACCAGATAAAGATATCATTATTGGTTGGGATGTTCTTACACAAATTCCTAAACTTAGAATTGTGACCAATGGATTACAATTCAAAGGGCAGTTCTAGGAATTTATAGACATCCAAAGATATTTCACTATTCAAATTATCATTTTAGCTCCCATCTTACAATTCCTTCTGAGAGCATGACTCAGATTTTGTCCAAAAATACTCTAACCCTTCACGGAAAAATCCTGATTTCTTCATCAATCTTCCTTTCATGAAAACGAAAATGTCAATCTCATCAAAGCTAGTCACTTTGAAATGAACCCAGAACATTTGTTTTCAGCACAAAAGGAATGTTAGGATTTACTTCATCAAGGATTGGTCGAGTCCTCATTCTCTCAATGAGCTTGTGAAGAATTCTATATCAACAAGCGAACGGAATAGAATAGAGAAAAAATGAGACTGGTTATCAATTATTAGCCTCAATTATCGCAAGATGATAAATTTTCCCTACCACATCGTAATTCTTTATTCTCCAGCTTCACCCAAGTTAAAGTCTATTCCAAATTTGACCTTAAAGCTAGATTTTGGTAGTTGGAAATTCACCCTGAAGATGGGTACAAAATTGGATTTTGTATTCCAATCAATATTTCCAGTAGACGATGCTCCCTTTCGATCTCAAAACAACTCATTCGTTGTTTCAAAAGGATATGTGCAGATTTTTTCAACCTATTATGACCAATACTCAAATTTACACTGACGATATCCTCCTTTATGGTTCAGATGAGGATTCTCATTGTAAATTGTTAGCCCAATTTGCAAACTTGGTGCGAAAGCATGGCATCATGTTATCCCAAAAGATGATTATTTCCCAGAAAGAATTGAGTTATTAGGATGCATCTCAAAGATGAAACTTATTATTTTGATCCTCATATGGCTAAAAATTACAAAATTTTCCTGGTGGAAACCTTTCTGACAAGCAGGTTCAACAATTCCTTGGGATTGTAAATTATCTTAGTGACTTTATCCCAAAAATTATAGAGCTTGTAAGTCCCCTACAACAAATGCTCAAGAAAGATGGTCCTCCATGGAAACCATAGCAATTTAAGTCTGTATGCAAACTTAAGGAAATTCCGCAGCATCTCCCTCCTTTGCAAATCCCTTCTACAGGGAAAAAGGGTCTTGCAAATAGATGCTAGTGATAAATATTGGGCTACTGTTCTTCTTAAAGAAATTGATGGAAAGCCACGAATTTGTGATTATAAGAATGAAAGATTCATGCAAGCGAAAATGCATTACTACTCTATGTTTCAAGAAATTTTGGCAGTAAAATATGGCATCAAAAAATTTGAATTCCATCTCGTAGGATATCATTTCCTTGTGGAAATGGACATGTCCTCATTCTATGAAATGCTGAAGTTTAAGCATAAGCAAATTCTACATCCACAGCTTCTTAGATGAGTAGAATGGTTTTTACGGTATTCCTTTGAGACCAAACATATTGCAAGAAAAAAAATACTTGCTAATTTTCGGTCCAAACCAAAAGAATTCGTAGCTACCATATCCATAAATATGTATGTGGTAAGAGATCCAAGAGGCGGTTTCAAGGCTGGAGAGATAAAGCCCAAATGGCCTTCGTATTCATATCCACCAAAGAAATACAATGGTCTTGTTAAAAATCTTGGAAGACTTATGTGGCAATATCATTTCCATATTTTTAGTAAATATGGTGGCTTTCTCCTTAGGCTAGATGGACTACATCCAAAATATCCATTTAATCATCCTCTCACTTTCTTCCTAGAAGAGAAATTCCCAGAGAAACTCAAATGGTTTTATTGGTATTTGTTTAGTCTTTATACTATTTCCATTGAGTTTCCAACAGTTAAGATGCCTCTTATTATTAGCAGAATTATCCAAGGAGAAGTCAAGTATAAATATTTTGGAGAAATGCTTAGTTAGTTTAAATCATTGGGTGCATGGAATGATATTTTTCAAACCCAACTCAGAGCATGTAGGCTTAACCCAAAACTTTAGATAATTGTTTTATTTTTCAGGCCATAGGTATTTGTCCGACCCAGTGGAGATATGTGTAAAACTCCAGTAAATGTTGGATTATCTACATATAAACCCCAACCTGTTACGAACATGATTTTTACAACACTTCCTTGTAGAATCTTAGTATATCTCAATAGTATCGAGAATTATAGAGGATATTGTATCAACGCAATCAAGTTATTCCACCAAAAGCATGGCCAACAGAAGATGGTTGCATTTCTTAAAATCATTATGATGACTATTGTGCAACCCGTCCAACGATTGATGCTTGCCTAAGAAAATACTACAGAATAAATGTATCGAACACTTCTAAGTCACCAAAAAATTCACAGGATCTAGTTTCATCATCATCACGAGACCTATGGGGAGGATCACTATCATAAAATCCTTTTGATCATGGTGAATTGTAGCTTGCACCCAGACTAGGTCTTAGCAAAGAAAGTCCATCACTTCAGCTTAGGTACCTACCCCAACCTTGCATTCCAAGAAATTCCACTAATCCTAACAAGCTCTCACCACTCATCCAAAAGACGAAGACAATTTGAATCAAATATGAAAGGTAATCCATAAATTGAAATAGAGAAGTTCCTCAAAGCACTTAGATAGCAATATAAAAATAATCCAAGGAAAAGTATTACTAATATACCACCTAGCTCTAACCAGTCCCTAGAAGCCATAGACACTCACCACCTCGAAGCTCTTGAAGTTGAAAGACTCATTAGAAAATACATGAGATAGAAAGACAGGGATGACTCTGATAGCTTAGATGATGATGAGTTAATCCATAAGTACGATTTTTGAAGCATTTTGAATTAACGTGAAAAAGCCTCCAGGAGAATAAGACTAAAGCACCAAAAGAAAAAGAAATTTGAACCAAACACATGAAGAGAAAGAAAACTTGGCTTGGAAACACTAGTTAGCAATATTCAGCACTATGCATGTACTATTTGGTATTGTTTGACACTATTTGGAACCGTAGCATAAACGAACGATGTAAGATAAGAATATGCTTAAAGCATGATCCTTGTTTGTCAATACAAAAGTCAAATAATTGGCCATTGTCGGCCACTAAAAGTCTATAAAATTGTCTTTAGTGCTTGCATATTAAGGTGGTGCTTGTAAATGTTAGACAAACATGACACACCCTATCTAGAAATAATATTGTGTAGTTTGCTATGAGTCATTAAAACCTATCTCCTCTCTTCCTTTCTGCTTAGTATAATTCTTTTAAATTAGGAATATTTTGATCAATCCTAGTAGTGTACTCTACACTTGCCACAATGTGAAACTTGTGTATTAGAATTCTGCTACCATAAAATTTTCTATGATATAAGTCAAAAAACGAAAAAAAGTATGAGGCTAAAGGAAGACCGCTGTGCATGTGGGCACAAATTCTGTTTTTGTTTCCCCTGGCTTGTATTATGGGCAAATTTTCTAGTATAAGAGCTAAGGGTGATGACATTTGGTTTCAGATATGGGCTCAACTTCTATGCTCTGCAAAGAGGTAGGGTAGAAAAAGTGAGTTGAAAATCAGAGTAGGATGAACGGAAAAAAAAAAAAAAAAAAAAAAAAAAGGACCTATGGAAAGGCTTTTTTCTTTTAGATGCTTGAATGATATGCAATTAGAAGTTGTATTTGAAAGAGAGCTTGAATATATATATTCTCATGTTCTTTGTGGGGAAAGTGCTTAAAAAGTCTTAAATTTATTGTATTTGTATCAATTCAATTATAAATCTTTTGCAACTGTACCGATTGAGTTCATCTATCTAATTTTGGCTAAAAATCATCGACATGGACGATGGTCATCCGACATGGTATGGTTGGCGCTGATATAGGCAAATTCTAATAATTTATTATTTCTTTCTTCTTCTTCTTTTTCTTTTTTTCCTTTGAAGTGAGGGTTGCGTCCCTCACTAGTGAAGTCGTGACCCTCACTTGTAGCTGGCAAGGGCTTGTTGGCTCTCGCCAACCAAAGTGAAAGGAAAAAAAAACAAAAAGATAATAAAAAAAGAAAAGAAAATCAAAATTATAAAAAATAAAAAAAATTATTTAAAATGTACACATTAGTGTGGTTGCGTAGAACGGTCTATGTCAACATCAACAATTTCCATCCAAATTCAAAATAGATAAAAATGCAAAATATTTAAAACTAAATTTGTTCCATTCAAACATTTAAAACTAAATCGATACCAATACAATTTAGAATTATTTTTTGTACTTTCCCTTTATTTTTTGGGGTGATTTTATTTAAGTTCCGCTTGTTTTACCAAAAAACAAATGATTTGGTAGAAAAAAAATCAATTTTTTTCCTTATGTATATAGTTGATAACTAGGTATATTTACTTAGCCACCTAATAAATACAAAAACAAAGGAAATAGTTATTATATATATACCTTATAGGCTTTTTTGGTAATTGACCTTAAACACGACCCATTTTCTAAACTTGCTACCCGTTTACGTCCAATTAGACGTTGGGCAAGTCGGGTATCGTATTGTTCCCGTCTCGCTTCCATCTATTGTTAATGGAGAGAATTCTTAAATTTTGTAATACTAACAAACTAATTTTATAACTGACAATTAGAGTGAGAGAAAAATCCGCGGATGATCAATCTCCCAAGTATATAAAGTGATTAGGAGAAAACTCAGTTTGGTACCATAAGATGGATCACGTATCTACATATATACTCGGTGTGCCATGTCGCTCTCAAAGTTGGTTTTGGGGAAATCCGTATTTTGCTCGTCAAAGTACAAGTCGCGAGGTGACTCTAAGGCCCTGTTTGGTAACTGGCCAAATAGTAAAAATTTATATTCTTTTGTTCTTGAGAGTAGTTTTGAAACAGAATCGTGTTTGGTAAAATTTTTGTTCCCGAAAACAAATTTTTATTTTTTTGTTCCTGGAAGTAGATTTAGAACAGAATAAAAAAAAAAAGTTGATTCTCATTCCCAAGAACAAATCTAGAATCAAGCCCATATTTCTCTTTTTATTTTCTTTTTTCTTGTTCTTCTTCCCTTTTCTTCTTCTTCATCTACCGCCACCGCCGTGGTTGCCGTCCATCTCTGTTCACCGTCCGCTGCCCACTGCCGCCGATCGCTGGCAACTGGTTCGGCGAGCTCGCTGAAGGCAAGACCATCCATGGCTTGGTCAAGCCTCGCCCAGCTGCCGGCGAGGCTCAGCCGACGAGCGCCGGTGACGCTCCGGTGAGGTTGCCGGCCACTTGAAGAAGAAGAATAGGAGAAAGAAAGGGAAAAAAGAAAAGAAAAGAAAAAGCAATAAAGTAATAAAATTATTTAAAAATTAAAAGAAAATTATTTGACGTAGAAATTTGAACACGATACCAAACGCAATTTTATTTCGGGAATTGAAATTTTGCACAATTACCAAACGGCTTAAAATGCTCAAAAATTGTTCCTGGAATAAAATAAAAGAATTATTTTCGATCGAAATTGTTCTCAAAATAGAAGCGTTACCAAATGCACCCTAAGTGACAATTATCATGGCCTTTTTCTACTTGGTTTCTCCCTACTTCAAAACAATCTCTCTAAAAATGCAGCCATCTATATCAACCGTCAAAAGAATGGTCAATTGTAATAAATAGTTAATTGAAATTATTTTTATAATCGATAATGATTTATATTTAGACATTTTAGTAAAAGATGAAAAATACTCTTCCTTAATAATTAGTTAATGGAAAATGATTGCCTGTAAGCGATAAAAACGATTATTTTTACGATTTTTGAATGTATTTTTTATGAAACAAGTCAAGTCTAAATTATTGCAAGTGTAATTAACCCAATGTACTAGACTAATTTTCTGTATTTTTTATTAATAGACTAATTTTATTAAGAGTATTAGCCCATAGAGATCGCAACAAACTGAGTTAATAACTTTATCAATTAGATTCAAATCAGTTTTTTTTTGGGTTAATACCACAAATAATCATAAAATGGTCTATCTACGTTAAATTTATCTAAAATTAATTTTTTGACAATCGAAAACTCTAAACCAATATACATATGGCGAATTTACCATTCGTCGTGGTCCTCAAATTAGTATACCTATTAATAATCACGTGTCGTTCAACGCAAAATTTTGATAATAAAATTTAACGGAAACTAACAAAGAGTAAATTTGTTATAGATATACCAATTTTAGGTTTTTAGTGGTCGTAAAATTAAGGGAAAATGCCACAAAAAACTCTACACTTTGCCCAATGTGACATATTTATTCTAAACTATTTTTTGTGACATCAAAAACCCTAAACTTGTACTCATGTAACACATTTAGCCTATATTTTTTCTGTGACACTAAAAACCCTAAAATTTTACTTGTGTGATACATTTACTCTAGATATTTTTTTTTTTTTGTGATACAAAAAATCTCAAACTTTTTATGCGACAATGACTAATGAGAGCTTGCGGAATATCAGTGGAACTTGCTAGAATGCTGGGTTATGTCACATGGATACAACTTTAGGATTTTTGATATCACAAGAAAAAATTTAAGATAAATATATATCACGATGTATAAGGTTGAGTTGAATGTATCGCATACATACAAATTCGGAATTTTTTATGTTACTAAAAAAGTTTAGGGTAAATGTGTCATAATAGACATAATTTAGGATTTTTTGTGATTTTTATTGTAAAATTAATTTTTCATAAATTTGTCATAAATATATTATGTTAATCTTTTCTTTTTGTTCGTAAGATTGAAATGGGTTTTAATTAGGTGTAAAACCAAGCGTTTTATTCACTCCTAGAAGAACGAGAAGCATGATAATAGTTTGACATGCCATCGCAACTAAAAGCTCTCGTGCTAGTTCTTGGGAACAAGAGTACTGTTTGGTAGTAATGATGGCATCTATCGACTATTCATTTCACCGAAGCAGTCTTAACCCTCTGACCTCTCAAACCTACAAAAGCCGGGATTGCTGTAGAGTGCACGTGCTCATTGAAAAGGCCATCATGAGATTTGTACAGTCAAAAGCATTTGACGATCCTAGAATCCAGCTCAAGAAGAGACTCAGACTTTCCACTATATTCCGAGAGAAGTCTCTCGAAGGAGATGAGTAAAAGGAGGCGAAAATGTCATGATAATTTTAATTTTGCAATCATGATGATAATGTAGGTATAACCAGGCTATATCTTAGGCAGCGTTTTAGTAAGATTTAACTAAAAAAGGATGGGATTAATATCTTCAATATAATGATCATACTATTAACTCACCAATTAGAAATATGAATTAAGAAAATTTTGATGACATTGTTTGTTAAATATTCAACTCCTCTGTTATATGTTTGTAGAAGATTTCCATGAAATTGAAAACTTGTTTTCATTGCTTCTTATCGAAGAATATTGTTTGAAAATTGACACAATAGCTATAATTTAGTCCATAAAATTCCTCAAATTAGAAAAGCTTAAATCTCTCTCTTGTGCACTATCTTGTAAATTCACTTGGAATGATCAATAAATTTTGACAGCTAATCAATCAAAATATATCTATGCAAGGATAGCACTTGAATAAAACATTCACAAGTATTCACTTAAGTTGAGAGATGTAATTGGATGTAAAGGAGCGTGTCATGAAAATAATATCCAAGGTTTGGTTAATTATCTCCATCGCTCTCGATGACTTGACTATCTTATGTCACAACCACGACTAGGTAGAAACCCCAGCTGATCACCCTTAATATCATCATCCGACATAAGACAACTCCATTTCTCTATCCCGTCTTCATCATTGTCACTGCCATCCTCACTTTTTCTACGTCTTCAAGCTCATCTTTAATTGGGTCAGGATCCCCCAAACCATCATTCTCGTGGTTAGAGATGATCACTTCTTCTAGATCTTCACCCTCTTCTTCTTCATCAATTGACTTTTCGCATCCATCAAGAACAATGCTCTCCGAGATCGAATCATTACTCATCTTCCCCTCATTAGTCCCAATCGTCAGATGATCGATCCCTAGGGTGAAAGGTCCGCATCCGGGAGGAAAATCGCGAAGACCTTGGATCCGGTGCCGCTTGACATTGATTTCGGTTGAAGAATGTCCGTGGCTTCTTTTCTCCATTACATGGATAGCTAATGTTAACACTATACTAAACAAGAGAATTCAGATAAAAGGCGATTCATTCATCCATAAAATCCGTGACAAGTGTAATTTCGACGAGAGTAGGGGGGCCTCACAATCTCCATTTTTACTGCTTTTGATTACAATCTCGTCGGTGACTCTTTCTCATCCCTGAAAGTCCTCCTATATTTCAGTTATGAGAAGTGTTTGAAACAGCTTATGGACCACCGCTACAAAATATGTGTTGGATGAGTTGGGCCCATGATGTCAGAGTGAATGATTCCAATATGACAGAACGAGTTAAATCTTTCTTTTTAGTCTTCGTTATTTTGCCCCTTAATGCACTCAGCACGTTCATCTCGCTTAAATCAAGAGATGAGTATATTGTCCTTGATCAAACGTGCAATTCTTTCTTTTGATGTGTGACCTAAACGTTCATGTTATAGAAAAAGAAGATTTCCCATTTGGCAAAGACCTTTCTAGAATGGGAGATTGAACACAACACTAGGTAATATGAGATTCTACTAATCTAATTACTCGAAATGCTTTCAAATGACACTCTTTCCTTGAAGCCCCTCCGGCATCGACTCTAGCTCAATCGAGCTAAAGTGGCCATGACCTTAACGCTAGAGTGTGAATTAATAAGGTTGCGCCACTGCACCATTATTTGACCAATGCCCATGCAAGAAGCTTACCGCGAGCCCGAGCTCTTGCTCTTGCCATGGTTGGGTGAGCTCAATGCGACTCGAGCTTGCGATGGCTATGCAAGCTTTGTCTGGGAGACTGGCATATCTGGGCCACCTCCGTGGCCGTGGAGGTGTGCCCAACCTTGACCGAAATTTGAAGGCCGCGACCCTCCCCGACCTTTGATGCGAAGTCAGTGAAGCGTCGCCACAGCCTTCAAGCGAGTGCTTAGAAGAAGACGGGTAGAGAAAGTTTTAATACGGTAGCTGCTTGGTAGCTGACTGTCGCAAAAGTTTCCATGCCTTTTTTTTTTCTTTGGCACATTATGTATCACATAATCCTGTCAATTTAGATACTCTTAGACTTCATAAGCATTGAAAAGTTAATAAACTCGTGACATTCGAATCAAATTGTTGCACACCCCCACCCTCCCCTCTTAAGGAAATTCAACCCTCCTTTTGTTCTTGAATATGTGAACACTCCTTAGAGACTCACTGCCAAGGAGTGGACAGGCAACACCTTCACCCTTTCTTTACCCATGTTGGCCAATTTGTTCTAGCTTCAACAGCCATACTTTTGACGAAGTCCGTAAGTAACAACAGCACCATAAAGAAAGGTAACATAAATTAGACTCAAAGTGCAAAGCAGCAGAAGGTCACTGCACCTGTACATTATCTTTTTAAGCATAAACATAGTTGGCTCCAGGAAATAAAAGTTTCACGTCATAAACAGATCTCACAATAGAAAAAAAGTCCAGCCTTTAAAAATGCACTCTAATTCCAGTGCAACTCATGATGCCGCGTAATTTTGTTGATCACGGAAAGCGCGGCCAGGTACAATTAGCTCTCCTTCGATTTGACAGGAGCATTTGCAAGATCGTAGATCTCTTTCTTGCTCTTTACCCAACTGGTCTTCTTAGCATAATAATCGATTTTGTCCAAGTCTTCAGCAATCCCCATATATCCATAGAGAAGTGTCTCGTCTTCGTCATTTCCCTGCATTCCTGGTGCTTCATTTTTATTGCCTTCACCATGATCTGTAGTTCTCTTCTCAAATTCGACCCTCCCACGTTTATTCTCAGCAAAATACTCGTGCAGTTTACCGGCATTTCCAAGTCCAGAGAACGTGTTTAAGAACTTCACCACAATGACACTTTGGTCGGCAGGCTTCCCAAGACAAACCACCATTTTACCCTCTGCGAAACCTTTACCTGCCATAAGATGAAGAACAAACCAAGCAACATTATCATCATAGAAGCAATATCCCACTTTTAGAGAATGAACACTGCATATTGGGTCTTAACCTCAGGCACATCCCACAATGATGAATTAGGAATGATCAGAAGATCTGAGACAGCCCAAGGGAAATGCTATATGTAGTGCTTTCTTAAATTCATTTAAATGCTGCATTTATACAAATCTTAAAAGGCCAACTTTTTTTCTTGAAGGAGGTCACAAAGAACGAGGAAATTTTTTAAGAAGTCCTCTTCAGAAGCATTAGCATGTTCTCATCTACACAAGCACGAACCTCTCAAAAATGTTTCGATCCTTTCCCTTGGGATTACTCTCTGGTCTTTAGGATCATCCACTGCCATAGAAATGTTGTGTATGACAACAAGGGGAGGCCACAAAATCAAGTCCTCCTTCTGAGTCAATGCAATGTCATCAGGCAACGGTTCTGGAACCCAATTTATCGGGTCTGCAGTCACAAGACTCCACCCAAGCAAAACACAGATTGCCCTGTGCAGTCCAAGATGCTGAGCTCTTAGCCCTACCTTCCGAGACATGAGGGCATGCTTTGCCAAGTTCTGAGTACCTTGGAACTCCTTGGAAGAGCTGTTGTAGGATAGTGATATGAAATTCATCAGTACACTGTATAATGGCATATTGTAATACCAGCATGAGGAAATTATTTGTTCTACGAATAAGGGGCAGATCTTATTCAATAAAGACATTAACCCATCCTGGAAAGAAAATTATCTTTTAAAGTGCAAAAAAGCACTAAAAACCAAAAGGGGGAACAAGGCCTACAGGTGATGTGCAAATAGGACGAAAGTCATCAAGACAAAGGTGATCAAGAACCAGTGACTATAAACCAGTATAATGAACCAAATAAACTAAGCTTATGCTGTGTAGTAGGAGACATTCGGTAGTAGCATCTCCCTTAATAGCAGCTTCCCTAGAACACCTCATTGTTATCCAAGTATTGCAGAAAAAATGTGAACCTTCAAATGACAATTACAAATACATCATGTTGCGTCAGAAAAATACACTAATTGTAGCGCATCAGAATGCACTCAATAGACCTGTAAATCAGACAAGAAAAGCAGACCTCAAAGAGACCTGACAGAAATCGGTGAGTGAAGTGTACAAAATTGAGTTCATGTGGGTGGGTGAATGGGAGTATGAGGGTGTTTGTAAAACTATAATTTCAAATTGAAGCTACCTGAACTTTAAGACAACACCTCTTGGGTGTGTTTATGTGTGCTGGTGAACTTGCATACGTGTGCGTGCATCTCCAATTGCATGCATAGGCACATACATGCTATGTGACAAGTGTGAAGAGAGCGCACAGCTTCTCTAACAAACAAGTTCAGGATGTCACAATATAGATAAATATTGTCCAGATGTTAAACAAAATGAGTTAATACATAGCTCATATCAGCTAAACATATAAATACTTTTAACAGCATGACCACTGGAAGTAGAATGCTTGGCTAAAATACGATAAACCGAGAACTAGAATGGCATAAAAGCTTCTCCAAGTAGATATGTCGATTCTAGGGATTGACACGCAGAAAACAAAATGATGATGTGAGTATCAATTGAAGAAAACCTCCGGATGCTGTAATTACACGCTCAAATTTCCCAGTTTGAGCAGGAAGCTGAAAAATCATAAAGTCCTCAAGCATGTTTGATCTAGATATGGATTACGCATCAAGTAGAATAACATACACCACCAGCAGATCTACTAAGATTTGAGTTCCGCTGCCAAGCTAAAGGTACTTCAAGCTTGTCAACACTGATTCTTGACCATAGAAGCTCATAAGCATGTACCCTTACCATCCAAACCAAGCAAAACAGAGGTATGCAACTCATTTAACATTCCCTCTGCTCTATGTGCGAGAATGACTAGTCCAACAATTGCATAATCATGGCTAAAGAGAGACCTATGCCCCTTGAAATGTCACCTTAACTGTAATTGTAAAGATGAGAGGGCCCAAACTGGGTGAGTGAGTCTGACAGAAAAATCAGAGAACTCTGATTCCAAACAAAAACCTTTTCAATTTTGCTCTTATGCAGTATCACACCTCCAACCCAGATCTAAACTGCTCGCTTGCCACTGGATTGAATACCCAAGACAAGATAAAAAGCATTTAACTGAGCTCAAAAACTCCAATCGGCGTGCTAATTTATCCTTGTTGAAATTAACTGCTACATCAGCTAGTTTCTTTTATATGATATGCTGCCCAAAGCATTTTGGTTCGACTCCAAACAGCTTGCAGACAATTTAGCTGGCAAGAAAATGGATATAGTTTTCCACTAGCATATGAAAGCATGGAACTAAAGCAAAACTAACTTCCTGCTCGTCAACATACAAAACTGTGCCCAGACAGCATGTCACAAGTGACCCACTTTACTGATGGCATGGCATAAGAGACTCAGATGGGGACCAGAACCAAAAAATCTTCCTGACTACAACAGCGTCAATGTCTCCTCTTCATATAGGTTAACTTAAAAATATACCACTCACAGTATGAAGTCACAACAACCATTGTCAATGTCAGAAAGCATATAGCACCAGCCCTAGAGAAGTTCGTTTTCCTTTTAAGGATGCCAGAGTCAGTGACAATGCCATCTAAACTGCCATTGCAAAAGAAGCTCAGCCAATTGACTTAAGAAACCATATTATCCTAAGCATAGCCTAAGCATCAGTAAGATATTCGCTTACGGCTGACATGGCTTGAAACACAATCGCATAATTCTTAGACAATCAATTAAAATATAAAGCAAGTGCTCCACCTTCAAATAAGAAAAATTGGATAGGAAAACAGACCTCCTGCCACATACAACACAGAATAAACTTCCAGCTTTTCCTTGAGCCAGGTATCGTCTTTGAACCCTTGAGTTAGTGTTAAGCTTTTTTGAATAAATTAAGAAGGCATCGTGCACTGATTTCTCAAATTCCTCTGATTCCTCGGGAAATTCAGATACTACAGCACTTTCTGGTTCTTCTAATCCATCACCATCATTCGAATGCTGACCCTCATTGGATTCATCATATGTCTTCCTAATTCTCTGGTTTTTGTGAAATCGCTTCTTGTAACCGAAATGTTGTGACTTGTACTGTTTCAAAGGCTGGGATTTATGATAACCCTTCAAGTATCTCTGTCCATGTTCAGATAATCTCACTGGATCCTCTTGTTGATGCTCCAACCCATTTTGATATGACCAACAACCATCTGAAAAATCATCTTGATGATACTTTTGTCTATAATATGCCATTTCACTCGATCTCTCTTCATCAGAATTATATGTTACACCACTAGGTGAGTATAACTCGGTCCTATAATCTTCCCCAACCAACTCTTCGCTGTTATCTAGATCCTCAAACTCACATAAGTTTCTGTTTGCAGGCATTGAACCTCTATGAGCATAGTCACCAAATTCTTCCTCTATATCATACATTCTTCTTTTCGGTATCCTATTATAAGGCTCATAGCTGCAGCCTTCTTCCACTTTCAGTCTCTTCACTCTTGCAGCAGCTCTATGCATGCCTCTATCATACTTGGACATGGAGTCATCAAAATAGATCTCTTTTGGGTTCAATGAATCATCATTTCTTCTAATATCATATCTTGGTCTAACTTCTGAGATCTGATTAGCTTGCTTTGCGCCAATACGTAGAAAGGCTGACTCTTGCGATGTTCTGCTCTTATGAATGGTGTGGGTAGAACCATAATCAGAACGTGTCCAATCTTGATGTGAAACATCTGATCCTTTAAAACTCTTTGGAACAGTTGACTCCTCCATGGTAGCATGATTCCATGCACTTCTCCTCTCGAAATTCCTATAATCATCAGCATTTTCTTCATCATTGTCTACAGACCGAGCAATACTTGGTCCTGTCACCTTTCTAGCATGATCATTTATTTCACCATGGCTGTACTGTACTTGATCATTTACTTGGTTGTGAATAGGTATTGTTTCATGCAAATTATCAATCTCATGAGCAAGTCTTTGTGGCTTGACATCAAAATAGTTCTCCCGCTCATCCCTGAGGGTGTCATAAGCACGCTTCCTGGGGATGTGCATATTCCTCAGTCCCATATCAGATTCTCTTCCAGAATCAATAAGCATTCTCTGGTAATTGGCACCTCCATATGAAGTTTCTGGATATTTCTGCCTCTCTGAATTTTTATTCGTAGGTTTCGAGGGCTCTCTAACCCCATGAGAGTATATAAGTTCTCTCCGTGAATGATTGCCTGATGACCTCCCAAAATCATTGTGAAAACTTGATTCTTTAGAATAAGCTGCAGGCAGAGCTGCACGAGCAACAGCTCTTGGATTAAATCTTGCATCGCTTTGCTGGTGAGGTTTAAGATGTTCCAACTTATTAAAGTGAATGCGATCTTGGCACCGATATCTTTCACTTTCATACCAGCGCATATCACTGTCCTGTAATGTTGACTGCCTCTCCATTGCACAAATTTCACAATAAGGCTCCCGTACAACACCATCTTTTCTATCCACCATTGCATATTCCCGAGCAGAGGTTAGGTTCTTACTTTGACTAGAATCTCTTCCCTCTATCAATCTACGAGTCGCATAATCATTAGATTGTCCATGCATCGGTCTACTATCATCTGTGTCACCATCAGAATCCCCAATGAACTCACCTGATTCAACTTCCCTTTGTTTAACCTTATCATTGGAAGGCCTTCTCTTGACATGTCCTGAAGTCGCCAATCTTGAATCAACCCAACCATCTCTAGCGCCATGCGAGGGCAAATGAGAACTCCTCCTTTTCGGCGAACTTCTTCCCCCATCCCCCGAAGGCTCATCCAATCCCGGAGGGTTCAAACTCCTACAATCATCGCCACCGCCGTGTGATCCCTCCGGACCACGGCGCTGCGAAACAGCGCGCAGCTCAGAACTCACCACAGGCTTACCATTTTTGGCTTTCTCCAGCGGAGATAATTTCTCACGGTCCCGAGGCTTTTGCGATTGCATCTTCCCTTAAACTCAAACAACTCAAAGTACACTATTTTCCCGATCCCTGCTAAAAACAAAAAACAAAAAACAAAAAACAAAAAAAAACAAAACCCTCGCTTGCCCGCACGCCCGCTCCTAATCAGGAAGAAGCGAAATCCAAAACCCCCAAGACTCAAATTCTCAAAACTCGCACCAAGCGAGGGGGGCGCGCTAGCAGCACACGCCCGCGGTCGCCAGAAACCCTAGGCGCCCACCTACAATCACCGGCTCACGATCCCGAAAGAGGGCTCGGCCGATCGATCGCGGCGCGGCGATGCCGAATAGATCGCGACGGCTGAGCAATTGGACACGACAGCAGGAAGGCAGAAAAAAAGGTACAATTCCCCGTCTCTTTTTTTTTTTCAGATTCGGACCTGATCGAGCGGAGACAGCGAAGGATCGTTCGTCGCCGCCGCCGTCGCCGTCGCCGTCGCCGTCGCCGTCTTCGATCGCGTCGACGGATCGGCTGCGACGTAGGGAGAGGCTCTTCTCGGGGCGCGAGCGATGGAGGGCGTCCGAGTCGGAAGCACCACCATGAGCAGGAGGAGCAGCAGGAGCAGCAGCAGCAGCGAGGCCAAGATCGTATTTTCACTACTTCTCTTTCTTACTTTTCTCGAAGGGATAGGTCTCTTTTGCTTTCTTAAAAGAGAGCGAATGATGGTGATGATGGTGCGCCGTTGATGGCGAGATGAAGAGATGCGACTGCCAACTGTTGTTGTTCATTTGCGTTTTGGAGACGGTGGGCTTGCCCTGCGCAAAGGGCTAACTTCGGTAGCTAATTCGTTGCCGACGTAATTTGCGAAAATAACGAAGTATCATATAACTTTGGAAAAATTCCAAATAAGAATCCAAAGTGACGATTTTTTCAAATAAGAATTCGAAATTAATTTTATGTCAGATAAAGATCTAAAATGAACTCATTATCTTAAATAAAGACCCAAAGTAGTTGAATCAATTCCAAATAAAAACCCGAGCTTGTTGGTCAGCCAAATATTTGCCGGCTATCAAACATGACATTTCGACGATTGAAGTTTGGGCATTTTGTCCAAAAATAATATAAGGAAAAAAAAAAAAAACCTAAGTTTTCTATGGTCTCTCCGTTCCTTGTACCCGTCTTTTGCAAAATCAAAACCAAAATTCTCCCCCTTCCTTGTATTCATCCTCTGCAAATCGAAGACCCAAATTTTTCTGCCGATTGAGGCATGAATTAAAAAATAAGAAGAAAACCATAAGCTTCTTTATTTGTTTGTGGAAATCCAAATTTTCGCCAATTGAGGCACGAATTAAAAAACAAGAAGAAAATCATATGCTTCTTTCTTTGTCTCATGGAGATCCAAATTCTTTGTCGGTTGAGACACAAATTAAAAAATAAGAAGAAAATCATATGCCTCTTTCTTTGTTTGCGGAGACTCAAATTCTCTGCTAATTGAGGCACGAATTAAAAAAACAAGAAGAAAACCTTTCTTTGTTTGCGGAGATCCAAATTCTCTGTCGGTTGAGGCACGAATTAAAAAACAAGAAGAAAATCATATGTTTCTTTCTTTGTTTGCGGAGATCCAAATTCTCTGCCAATTGAGGCACGAATTAAAAAACAAGAAAAAAAAACCCTATGCTTCTTTCTTTGTTTGCGGAGACTCAAATTCTCTACCAGTTGAGGCACCAATTAAAAAACAATAAGAAAACCATATGCTTCTTTCTTTCTTTGTAGAGGCCCAAATTCTCCGCCAGTCGAGCAAGGCAAGGAGCGACGAGAATTGAGTCACGATGACGACCGCGCAGCAATTTGGTTGAGGATAGCAAGGGAGAAGAAAGAAGAAAACACAAATATCTAAATGAATAACCTAAACTTAATTAATTTAGAATTTTCCATTTTTTTTCCAATCACAAATTTCTGACAAAATTGCTCATATTTTAATCAATGAAAAATATATGTCGGCGAGCTAAGGTCCTTAATAGAGATTAACTTGATCGCTTCAAGTCCTTATTTGACACAAAGTTCACTTTGAGAAATAGATTCATTTCCGATCCTTATTTGGAATTTTCTCTATAACTTTTACAATGCACTTATTATAGTATTGTAGCTTTATCCAGACCACTTGACTGTTTCTATTTCTATAAAATGTTTACTTAATAGCAATATACCATATTTTTCGATTGATCGCTTGAATATCATAATTTATTAATATTATTTATCCAAATATTGAAAATTTCTATGTGGTAAGGCACTCGTGCGAACAATTTTGAAAATATATGACACGTAAATGATCGATTAAAGTTGTATAGTGCTTAAGTGATCAAGGAAAAAAAAAGTTATGACACTTAATTAATAAAAAAAATTATAATAATCAAGTGAGTGTTGTATGAAAGTTGTGGTACTTTCAGGGTTCTTTTTCTGATTTTGTAAATATGAGAGATTATCCTTCTAACTATCAAAAAATCTTGAGGATTAATTACGATGTATTAATTTTCATACACCCGCTATGAGCGCGCTCAACTTACTTTTAATTTTTGTTCAATATTATAAATTGACGATAAAATTCATAACTCAATAGCACGGGGAATAAAATAAGAATCGACAGAATTTTTCTCCGTTTGCTGCTTTACGAAATTTATTTTTAAAGGAAAACATACGAACATTCCGTCATGTCTTTTCCATTGAATAACCAAAAAGAAATGCATTTTTTCCAATTAAAAATTATGAGATAAATTTATTGAAAGTCTATCATAAATATGTAATTAAGTTATGAAACTTACAATGTTTTTAAGTTATAAAATTTGTTAAATTGATTCAATTGAGTCTTTTCATTAACTTTATCTAAATAGGTTAACGAAAAAGTTGATGTGTCTTATTTTATTGCTTTTTTAAAGGCTCGTGACGATGATGTGGCGCCTACCAAATGCTACTTCAAAAAAAAAATATTAAGAAAAATATAAAAAAAAAAGCAAACTAAATTAGATAAAAAATAAAAAGGCAAATAAATAAATAAATAAATAAAACTTAGGCTATGGCCAAGCCCTCGCCATTGGCAACTACCATAGCCGTCGAGAAGGGCCGACGAGAGGTTGCCTAGGCCTTCTCGAACCTCAGCGACCCTTGGTTAGATTTGGGGTGAGGGTCGCACCCTTCCCCAATCATGAGCTAGCAGGCTCTAATCAAGGGCCGCCAAGTCCTCGCCTGAGGTCAACTAGTGTCGGTCAAGGTTTGAGAAGGCCTAAGTAACCTCGATCAGGCCTAGCGACCACTAGTGAGGGCTTAGTCAATCCATCAGTGTGAGTTTGTTTGCTTTAAAAAAAATTAACTTTTTTATTTATTTGTATTTGTAAAAAAAAAATTATGTGGCGCTTAGTAGGGCATCACATCACCACCATGTTTCTTAAGAAAGTAATAAAATAAAACACGTTAATATTTTCTACTAACTTATTTGGACGAAATTAATAGAAGGATTCGATCAAATCAATTTGTCGAATTTTAAAATTTGATTACATATTTTTAAGTTTTAAGACTCAATTGAACTTTCGTAATACATTTTAGGACTTCTAGTGAACATATTTCTTTGATTCCATGGTGTAAATACCATAGATTTTATTTCCACATGCATGCATCTTATGGCTATTCAAATAGGCAGCATAGCAACGTTTTTTTTTTCTTTTTTCTTTTTCCCACTTGCATTTCTATTCGATAGTGAAATTGAGAGCGTTGAGACTTATTTTGAAAGTATCGGAACTTCGAAACCAAGAAAATCTGCATAGAGCGCCGCAAAGACATGTATCTTCTCCGTCTGAGGTTCAATTTGCGTGATTTTTCCCGTCATTAAAAGGCTTATGACGAGAACTTTCCAACAAGCTCAATACTATTAGGTAAAATCGTGAAAGCTGTATTTGAGATTTCATCTCATTCGAGGGCTTAAACAGAATTTATGAACCAAGTGTTAGAAGAAATATAGCTCAAGTGCCAAAATTTGGCATGAAGAAACAAAGTGTCAAAAGTTAGAAAAGTGGAAAGTAACACAAGTGTCACTTTATATATATATATATAAGAAGGACACTTAAATGTCATCTCTAACAAACCTTGTTGGAAATTCTACGTGACATTTTTATTTTTATTTTTCTTGCCTACGTGGTTCGCCGAAGAGGTGACTCAGCAAAGAAATGCAAAAATGACATCGTTTTTGCGCTGATTCGAATTTTCATATAAAAATTAATTTAATTAAATTACAAAAATAAATTAATTAATAAATTAATTTTTTTTAAAAAAAGGGGGGATGAAGAAGGCGACTGAGGGCTGAGCCCTCGTCATCACCCCTGCCTCCCCGCCATTGCCAGGAAGGGCTAGTGTAGGTGGGGGTAAGGTTGGCCAGAGTCGCTGGCCCCTAGCCCTTAGCTGCATGCCTCCTCTCTCTACCATTTTCTTTTATATAATTAAATTTTAAGGGATTTAAATAAATTTATTATAAAATTTAATTTAATTAATTTTTATATTAACTATTTATCACGTCAAAGATCAAACGACGTCGTTTTTGTATTTATCAAGCCACATCAGCATGCAAAACGATATCTTTTTGTACTTACCTCGATAGAAAATCGCAACATTAGCATTTTGGCCGAATTTTCTCGCCGTTGGCACTTAAGTGTGACTTGCCTAACTTTTGGCACCTAAGTGTCTCTCCGTACCAAGTTTTGACACTCCATATGTTTAGCACTCACCAAGTGTTGTTACAATGGTTTTTCATTCTTAAAAATCATCATTTACTGTACGTTACAGGTTTGAATTGTTTCATTCAATTTCCAGTCCTCTAGTTACGGTTTTAGGCTCTAAGACATTTCTTTCGAGTATTGAAAAGTTTGATCGAAGTTTGACCAACAATTACTCCCACTTACGATAAATTTATCACTTCAATTTTCAGCGACCAAGTTCCTACCATCTTGCCAAGACGAAATATCACTTAGCTACTATTTTAGACTTTGGCCTCCTTTTTCCTACCAAATAGGTAAATAAATGAGAGAATGTTATAGAGCGTATCTTGTAGAGATCGATCATTTAAGTGACATTAATTCCAAAGTGAAGTTTGTTTTTTTTTTTTTTGACTAATATCAACAACATATAGCACTAAGAGTTTTCATTGAATATTAAATCTACCAGATTAGGATGCGTTTGGTAACAATTTTGTTCTTAGAAACAATTTTTGATTAAGTGATTTTTTCTGATTCTATTCTCAGGAATAATTTCTGAACAAAATAATGCGCTTAGTAACTTTCCAAAATTTATACTCTCGAAATAGAAATACGTTTGGTAGGATTCCTATTTTTTTTTGTTTCTTTTAATTTTTAATACTTCTATTATATTTTTCTTAATTTTCTCTCTTCTATTTTTCTTTTTTCTTTTTGTCTTCTTCCTCCTTCTTTGTAGCTAGTCGTCCACCATGGAGGTGGCTGGTGACCAGTTGGGCAAGGTGGTGAGTTTGCCGGAGTCTCACCAGGCTAGAGTGAGGTCCAGTGAGCTTGCCTAGCCAAAGCGAGCCTCGGCCTCGTTAGATTTGGGCAAAGCTGAGCCTCGCCCAAGCAGCGAGAGGTCGGCCTCTCCTTGGCTTGGCAAGGCTAAGTCTCGCTATGGCTTGATGTCGCTAGGGGCCAATGATGCTCCAGCGAGGTCGCCGACCAAAAGGAAGAAGAAGAAAGGGGAAGAGAAGAAGAGAAAAGAAAAAAAAGAAAAAGAATTGATTCTAGGAATTATTCTCGAGAACAACAAGTTACTTTTTTCTATTTCTTGATTTTATTTCAAATCTATCCTCAAGAACAAAAAATTTATCAAACATATTTCTTTTTTTTTTTTTTTTTTTTGGTTCCATGAAACAAAAGAACAGATATAATTGTTCCTTGTAAGGTTACCAAATATGGCCTTACTAACTATTCTTTCTTTATTATGTACAAGATTATAGATTGCAGGGAAAATGTTATTAAAAAAAACACACATACACACACCTTCTGTTTTTCATGCTAACAAATTGATAAAAAGAAAAAGCTAATAAAGAGCACTCCTTAAAAAAATGCATATGTTTTTTGCGTTAGAGCATGAGACCTTGTCCTAAATCTGTCACATCTCGAAGTGTCAAAAATGGGTTGATGACCTATTTTTTAACCCATCTCTTACGAAGTGGGTTAGGTATGGATTAGCAAAATGAATTGTCGTGGGTTTGATTTGTAAAACTCAATTAAATGTGGGTTTTTAATGGGTCTACACTTTTACCCAATCCAACCTAATTGCAATCTTCCGCTCCCCTGGCCCCACGCGCTTCATCGTCCACTCTTCCTCCTCCTCTTCTTCTTCCACTTTGCCCTCCTCTTCCATAGTGGCCACCGCCTCTCCCACCATTACTGCCTCCCCCTTCAGCCGAGGAAGTTGCTGCATCCATGGCCGATGTGCTTTCGCTACTGTATTCGTTAATGCTGACTGTATCCATAGCCAACCACTGATCTTCTCAAATAAGCTGTCTTTGCTTCGTTTCACTTTGAATTCATCGTCATTTCCTTCTTCTTCTTCTTCGCCAAGAAGCATTTCCTGACTTTTGGCTGATGCGCCTCCGTTGATTGTACTTGTGCGAAACTCAGCGTGTGTACCTTGGAATTCATGGTTGTGTTAGGCTCAATGGCACTAAACCATGAAATTTAATTTTGAAAATAATCGTAATAATGAGACACAATAGTAATTATATTTACTTTGATTGTGTGAACTTTTTTTTATTAATTTCAAGAAGGAAAATATCAAAATGTATGGAATATTAGATAGAGTAAAACAAATGTAGTAAAAAGAATAAATACGTAAATATGGGTGTTAATGGGCTTTAAATGAGTGGGCAAGACTTGACTCACCCATTTGATGGCCCTTGTCATATTGCACCACCAGATCAGAGCTGAAACATGTATCGTGTTGTCTATGATTATAGAATCATATATGTTGCCAAAGAGATGACATAGGTGCCTTGGAGATTCAACCCTTCTGGTTCAAGCAACTTTCTGATTCCGCCTCAAGATGACTTACCGAACAAGCTTCCCAGATTGGAAAATGGACCCAGTTGGTCGTATACTATATTGACAGTTCAACAGTCCTAGCTGTAAGAAACGGTAACAACAAATTCCTATGATCTTCCTTCTTTGTAAGAGTTTCGAGGCTAATCAGCAAGATGCCAGTTTCTCTGAAAGTATAATTATAGGAGTGATCCATGAACCTTTTCTGGTGCCGTTTAAAGAGCTACCTCACCAAGACAGGGTGTCTCCACTTGTTGAGGCCTCCATGGCCTGTCGTCTAGCAAGATGGATTCCACGGGATGCATTTCTTATTTATACATGCTGGTGTTTGCACACTTATTAATACCCCTCATTGGAATTGTATCTTTTCGAGCCCCGTTCCCGGCTATACCCTCCTGGGGTTTAATGTCTGTGGGATCTTGACGTTCATACGACTTCTAGATGAAGCAGTTGAAGATCTACTTAGGGCTATCCTTTGAATCCCTTATCTTACGAGGAGGTCCCTGGTTCCTATGTTTTTTGAGATGTGGAAGCTGCCTCTACTCCCACTATTTAAAGTCTCTAAAGAATTGGGACCTTAGGTCTCGACTGACCTGGCTCCTCCTTTCCAGGAGTGGAGGGCCCCTTCATTGGCCGAGGGGTAGTTTTACCACGAGCTGAGGTGGATTGGTGTTGAATGTAATTCATGAATTTTTCTTTTTTTCAATCGAATTTTTAAAGTTTTAAAAAATCCACTCTTTCATACCGGGGACGTGCATTTTTTGGGGCATGGACTGTTACATCAACGTTTATTAGGGTAAAATAATAATGTGTCTTATCACATCGTTTTTCCATGTGAGCAAATCTTTTTCCTTTCTTTTTGGGGCAAATGAATGAGAGAGCTGTGCAATGGAACTTTAGCGTCCCGTTTGGTTTGGCTTTAAAATATCTTTGGGAAAATATAAATATCTTTGATAAAAGTTTTCCAAAATGCAGATAACATTTGGTGAATTGTAATTTTAAATTGTATTGTGAAATAACTTTGGCTAAAATATTGTTTTGGTAAAAATTACATTTGTAAAGGAGTTTTACTAATTTAAAAAGAAAAAAAAAAAATTGTAATTTATTTATTTTTGAAGTCCAATGGGTGACCAGCTAGATCTAGTTGCCGAACAACTAGATTTGGTCCCCTAAATGGCCTTGCCTAAGGTTGCCTTGGGTCACGCGACCCAAGGCGACCGTGACCCAAGGCAACGGTTGCTTGGGTTCTTGCAACCTCGGTAGCCACTTGGGTCATGCGCAATCCTATCGTTGCTTGAGGTCACACGACCTAGGTCGTTGGGGTCGGGCGACCCTCGGGCGAAGGTCACCAACGCGTGCAAACCCTTGCTCGACGATCTTCGACCTTCGATCAGCTTTTGGTTTGCTAGTATTCGGAGAAGATGAACAAAAACTGAGGCCAACACTTGTATTTCATTCCCATAGTACCTCGGGGTCTGCTTTGGACTAAAGGCCATTTGGAGATACAATTGTATTTTCCCAAAGTTGAGCAAAAACACGAACCAAATGCGTTTGCATTTGGAAAATAGACTTTAGAGTCCCAAAACCCATTGCAAGTGCCAAACAAACGGGGCCTAACTTAAGTCAATGGGGTTAAAATTTTCAAGGGAAAGATCTCTCTTAAGTAAATTTTTGAAAGTTCAAGAATTAGATTGATTAGAGAACAAATTCAGAATCCAATTAAACATAGGAGAGAAGTTAGGGACCAATAATGTCATTATTCTGTTTTCGGAGACAGCAAGGTTTGCTTTGCTGATTGTTGATATTGTCTTCGATTTGTCCATACAAATGTGTAAAAAATTAAACTACATCAAAGAACGTTTCTGGTAAATCTCAATTTTAATTGAAAATTATGGCACAAGAAATTCTGGCGTCAGTTCGTAGTCTGCTATTCTCAAAACCGTTAGCTGGCTCTGCAGATGGCAGAGCGGGATTCTATATTCTCATTGCTTTCTCTTGGAATGTTTTGAAAGGGAAGCAAGCTTTCTGCAAATTCGGAAGCAGAGGATTGAAGCAAAAGGGAAAAAAGCATGCAGTGAGGGCACATAAAAAGGGACCACCAAAAGAGAAAATGAGCCCTTTGCTTCGAACGAATCCGAAAATAATCGCATTGCCATGTTACCGTTGCACAGAATGAAGAACCACGGGAGCGTCAATGGCGGCGGGAAGCCATCCACGGATGAAGACCAGGTCAAGGAAGATGGGGACATCTCGAGGCTGGCCATATCGACTCTGCAGGCTCGGGAAGAAGAGATCGCGAGGAAGAAGATGGAGGTGAAGGAGAGAGTGGAACTCCAACTGGGGCGTGCTGAGGAAGCGACCAGGCGGTTAGCTCAGATTTGGGAGGTCAGCGCTGGATAAGCTCTCCATAATCAAAGTTTTATTTGCACTCATTCATCTTCTGTTGCACCAAATTACACATGCCACCCAATATATGTAGCTAGAAAATGACCAAACATCTCTACAGTCTCATCTGTAAGTAGATGAAGTTGCATGTCTTGGATAATTAGGCTGCACTAATAAAGAACTCAGAGCTAGCTATGAAGCATTGTTTGCCGACAACTTTGTCTCGATGATCTGTTAGGAGCTGGAAGAGCTAGCAGACCCCTTGAGGAAGGAAGTCGCAACTGTTCGCAAGAAGATTGACGTGGTCATCCGTGAGCTGAAGCCGCTCGGACAGAGTTGCCACAGAAAGGTTAAACTTTCAACTCTCCAATCTATTGTCTAGTTTTGGCACGGACTTTTCTATCATGGTAATTCCGTTCTACATTGTTCGCCGTGGATAAAGTACTATCAATTGCTTCGACAAATATGGGGACTGTCGGACCATTTTGCGCGAGCATCGATACTAACTTCAGTTTGTCACATGGGTTTTCTGATCCAATCAGGAAAAGGAGTACAAAGAAGCCATGGAAGCTTTCAATGAGAAGAGCAAGGAGAAGGCTCAACTGATGGCCACATTAATGGAGGTATCTTCCGTTCAAACCCTTCAACATCTTCTCCGTTTTGTTTCTCCTCCTCCTCTATGGCCAAGCACCGCATGCGCAGTCTGCAATTTGCATAACCTCGGTGTATCCTCACAACTGTTTGCGGCTTGTTTCGTTGTGATCTTTTGTACCAGCTTCTATCTGAGAGTGAGCAGTTAAGGATGAAGAAGCTTGAGGAGCTGAGCAAGAATGCAGAGTCCGTGCATTGACAATCAGACATGATGATGCTTCCTGATAGGAGTGATCAAGCTGTGCTTATTTAAGTGCTTCAATATGGTCGTTTTTATTTGATTTCACAAGTGTGTATTTGAACGTTTTTCCTTAATGAGTGGATATTTAGAGAGCGAACGATTGTGTATGAACATTCAAACGCATTTGAGTTGTGTAATTTGGGGTCCATTTATTTGGAAGTAAACTGTTTCTAAGAAATAACTTTTCTACTTTCTGGTATTTGGATGATAGAAAACTAATCAATTTATGGAAATCGATTTTCATAAGTTGTAAACAACAAATTTAGATCGAGGAAAAATGGTTTCTCCAATAGAAAGGAGTATACTTCTCCTAAACAAATGAATTCAAACGCTACTTAAATCTACAAACAAAATTATTTTTTCGATAATATAATGTGGACTGACTTGAAAAATTAGAGAGCTTTATCCAAAACTTTCATCAACTTTGAAGTTAATGCATGTTTATGCTCAATATTTCAATATTACATAATGTCCTCTAAACTTTCATTTTGCTATGCCCGTTAACCCTCCATTATTTTTATGTTAGCATGTGCAATATACATGATTTTCAAAGGGTAAAAACCTATTTTCAACTAATTTTTTTTAAAGGAATTTCTCTTTTTACTCTCAATTACTATAGAAAATGAAGAGGCTAGAGAGAGGGAAAATCTAGATCAACTTTTAAATAATGTCAGTAACGAATAATAAATATTAAATAAATAACATTTTTCTTTTTGGAATTTGGTGAATTATAGCCACTTTGATAGAGGAACTAAACACGACAAATTAGGAAAAAAAAGGTACGAATAATAAAAGGTCATACGACAAAATTGATTATTGCAAATGGTTAATTGATGCAAAAAATGATAAGTAAAAAAGATTAAAAATTATGTGTACTGAGGGATAATTATTTCAAGAAATAATATTTAAGTGATCACAACTGAACAATAATTTTTTTTTTTCAAGGAATATTTAAGTGTCTAAGTTTAAACTCGTTAAAACTCTTGATGCATTTGTCGCCCTACAACTGCATAAGACAAATGTTGCCATGAAGGCAAACAAACCAAGGCATGATTTCAGGTTGAACCGGCCGTACTAGTTGATTTTCAGTCTTGTTCATGTAAAGACCAGTACTAACCCCTCGTAAATCAATTTTCAACTGGTTTCAAGATTGTTTCTCAAGTATAACCTATGTAGCACCGACACTCTGAAGCCTTCGTGTCGTGTCGGACACTCGGACACGCTCCGACATGCGGTCAACGAGTGTCAAAAAATCCAACACGTGATCAACTCTCTTTAACATGCTTCACATGCGAGTTCGAATTTTGACACACATAGAGGTCAATTCTAAAAATTTCTAATACTTGAGCGGTCAAAATATAAATATAAAAAAAAAAAAAAAAAGAGAGGGTTAGTGGTTGGGCGCCGTTGCCGCCGCCACCGTCAGGAGGCCGGCGAGGCGGTAGAGGGAGGGGGCCTCGCCCGGCGAGGCTTGGCGATGCCTCGGTTGAGGCCCGGCGTGAGGGGTGCCGCCGTTGTTGCCACCGTTAGAGGTGATGCCACGCCTCGCTCGGGCCCTCGATGAGGCCCGGGCAAGGTTGCGGCCACACCCTCGCTTGGGCCCAATGAGGGTTGGCGGCCCTCGCTGGGGCCGGTGAGGCCTCACCTAGGGCTAGGGAGGCTCGCCAGCCACAGGTGAGGTTTGGTGTCGCCTAGATTGGGTGAGCCTCACCCGGGCTGGCAAGGGTCGCCCTCCCTCTGCCACCTAGGGTCGGCACGCCATTGACAAGGGCAGGCGGCGGCGTGCCCAACCATGACTCTGCCTCTTTTCACTTATTTTATTTTTTTTATTTTTTTTTTTTTTTTTTGTTTTTTTAGAATTGTTTTTTTTTATTTTTTAAATGGAGTTTTACAAAAAATGCTATATATGGTAAATAAATAAATTTAAAAATACCATTTCAGCATTTTTTTTCTTTAAATAATGTTTTTTCCCTCTACGCTTTATGTATTATTGTAACAAATTAAAATAATAAATGATATTAATAAATGTTGAATTAATATTTTTAGTGTAAATTACTTCTAGGCTCTTTTATTATTATTATTTATTTTATTATTATTATTATTATTATTATTATTATTATTATTATTATTATTATTATTATTATTATTTATGTATATATATATATATATGAAAATATATTTAATATATAATGTAAATGACGTGTCGGAATTTGCGTGTTGTTGTATCATGTCGTGTCACGTGTCTTATGTCCGTATCGGTGCTACATAGAGTATAACCCATTTTGAACCTATTCAAAACCAAACCGTCTCGAAATGCGGGAAAAAGGGGAAAAGAAATTAGAATGGTTTTAGGTCCGGTGAAGAATCACTAGGAACATCATATGGTTTGCTGTAAAAGTTGGAAAAATATTACATAATATAAAAAAGAAAAAAGAAAAATATTATATATTTTAAAAAATGATATTTGTTGAAAGCCTATTAGAAAAGATGAGAAAATAAAATCAATTGTATGAGACTTGCAAGTGTCATGGCCAAGAGGTTTTTGTGGCTAAAGGATCATGCACTTTCAAGGAAGACCTCTCGAGATCGCCATGATTTCTCACAAGAGAGATTCAAGAACGTTCCAAGGGCGGGCGATATGGTAATTGCATCAAAGTCTAGAACTTTTTGTCATTAGTATTGGTAGTTGGTAGGTTGGACGGTACGATCTCGTGTCGGATGAAATCTCGATCAATGGTTATAATTTGAGAGCCTCTAGTATAAGAATAAGTGCTCTCCGTCTCATTTGTATTTATCCAACCATTCGGTAATCAAAAGCTCATTTTTCCAAAGTTTCTCTCTCTAGAAACTCTCTCTCTATGATCCGGGTGAGCAAGTGAGTAAGCAATCAATTCGAGCAAGGCTTGGCTTAAGCGGCCCGACGACCCAAGTGATTCAAAAGAGCTTGAGTCACCACACGCTCACGATCTCAATCGATCGGGAACAAGCATCTTGAAGGATAATTCACTTTTCGAAGTATGAAATTCAATGCATAAAACTCTAGTGGCTATTCTCCAAAAATACAATAAACTTTTTTGATGCTCCGCACTAAATATTAGAAAAAACATGAACAGAAAAGTATACATCAATATCACTTTTTCAAATATGTTCAGAGTAACAATTTGCAAGTAAAAGAAAAAAAAATAGTCATATTTCCAAAATAAATTAATAATATAATCTTGATAAGATAATGAAAAGTTTATGAATGAATAAATTAAATGTTATAAGTCGTTATAAAATTGTAACAAAAATCATGATTTTCATGGCGATTATAACTTTCATAAAATATTTTAAATCTACCGTAAAGAAAAGTGCCCACGAATGACCTTTACTTGATTTTGAGTTCTTTATCGATTCTCGCCCAAAAGGGAAGAAGAAGAAGAAGAAAAGCCCATACACGCGATTTGGGTTCTTCATGGACTCTCGCCCAAAAGGGAAGAAGAAGAGAAAAGTCCATACCCGCGACCCAAACCAAGAACGGAAGTAGGGTAACAAGACAGGTCTTTCAGTTTTAGAGCAAAGCCCTGCGTGCCGGTGCTTCTTACAGTAACTTCTCCCCTTCGTTCCACGGCGCCGCCCACATGGTACGTTCGATTCCGTCGCGGGTATCGCGTCTAGCGATTCGTATTGGCTTGATGAACGATGGGTTTTTCTCTTTATTGACGGAAATGAATTCGTTCGGAGCGTGCAGCCTCGGCCGGGTAACGGACTCGGGCGGCTTTCGTGACTTCTCCTTCTGCCCACGCGAGACTCAATAACCTCGCCGGTCAACTGCTCAGTCGAGCTCCGTCGGACGCTCGAGGCCGTTTGCTTTCGTTCGGCGCACAGCTGAGTCCGTGCTCCGTCCAGATTCCCCTGCCCAATTGCTCCCCCAACAGGTTCCCCATCTTCCTCTCTCGCTGGGTTCCAGCGCGCTTCTGTTTTGATTGTTCAGTCTGTATGGTTTGTGTAGGTAACTCCAATATGGACATTTGCTGGCTGTTCTGAACTATTTCTTCGTGAGAATTTTATCTGTAGCTGGTTCGCGATGGAAAAGTTGGTGGATTGATTAGTTGTAAGAATTTTCTAGTGGCCAATATGGTGGATTGTCAGAACAATCTCGAGCTTTTTCGAATTAGTGAGCTTTTTCAGACGGGAACTTGATACGAAATCCATTATCCCCTCTCCCGTTCGTGTTTTCCCTGTCTCCAAACAGTGGCTGATTCTTCGAGCTCTTTCTGTTCGGTCTCCTCTGTCTTCTCACCTTCTTTGCTTCAATTTTCAGTGCTCTTATTCAATGGCAGGTGTCTTTTGTTGTTGCTGATATCCAATGGCGCTTTTGAGTTCCCTGTGTTTTTCTCCCCTTTGTTGTTCCATCTTCAGTTGAAGCTATAAGCAACTTTCTCCGCAGTTACCGACATATGGGTCGTGAATTTTTTGTTATTTCAGATTGATGTTGTTTTGCAATTGGAGGGAGCCATTTTCCAAAGATAACAATTTCATAATATTGTGCTCTCTTTTTTGTGTTTAGTGACGGCAATGAGCAAAAGGAAGCGGCCCGACTCGAATGTTCCTCCTTCTCAGTCCATGACTGAGCAAGAGAAGATTCTCTATAGTCTAATCCAGAGTAAGCAAGACTCAGGCATCTGGTCGAGAGACATGAAGCGGGAGACCAGCCTCCCCGACAATGTCGTCGATAAGTCCCTCAAGTCCCTTCTCAGCAAAGGTCTGATCAAGGAGGTGGTCAATGTCCAGTTCAAGGGGCGGAAGCACTACCTCGCGTCCGAGTTCGAGCCCTCCCCTGAGCTCACTGGCGGGAAGTGGTACAACGAGGAAGGGAGGCTCGAGTCTGAGTTCATCAACTTCCTCAAGGACCAATGCCTGAAGCACATCAGGAATCTAAAGATTGCGACAGTGGACATGGTCGCGGACACCATCCAGCGGTCCCGGGTCCTGAAGGTCGAGTACTCAAGCCACGAGATTGGGGATATTGTGAGGGCATTGGTTTTGGACAACGATGTGATTGAAATGAGGAGCAATGGAGTTGGGGAGTTTGCTTCCATCCCGACTGGCAGGATGTGTTATAAGTGTAGTAGGTCGCCTGATGCGGCGAAGGAAGCAAGAGTTGGGGCGATGGCTTCCATACCTTGCGGGGTGTGCCCACGGATAGCCCATTGTACGCCCGGCGGCATCATTTCACCGACGACTTGCGAATATTATAGTAAGTGGTTGGATTTTTGAGTGACGAACCTCTTCTTTGGACATAATACTTTGGATGGTTTCGGATATACATCAGTGTTCTCCGATCCAAAAGGGCTTTTTATCTGTTGAAAATGATTTATGTGTGTGGCCTGTTAGCAAACATTTCATTGCATTACTTTCTTTTCGCATCCAAACGTTGTTGGATATTTTGACTGATCTGTGGCTACCTTTTTTTCCTTCAATTGTGAGCTCCTTCTTATGTATAAACCAAGACGTGGAAGTGTGTCAATTGAAAGAAAAAGAAAAACAACTTGCTCTTTGTTCGTTCATAATTTTTTAGCGCAAGCTAGTTGTACATAATTACAAGTCAGTTTGTTTAAAGGAAGAGAATTCCTATGGCCATGGAATTTGATGCTTGTTGTAAAAAAAAAAGAATATTAAATAGACTCTAGTCCACCGCTAAAGACACGACATTAGACTTAATCAAGGTAACTTGCCATTTAGGAACTCCTTGTGCATGTGACAAACTTCACATAGGGGATAATCAATTGGACAATACAATTGAGTTGACTCATATATATATCGAATCCAACATCAACGCAATTCTAAAAATATTCAATGAATTCCATACATTGATTTGACGGATTTCTAGTCGAAAAATCACAAAAGATGGATTACACATGGAATGATCATTGTAAAAGGAGAATGGTAGATAGATTCTACTCCACTTGTAAATGGAAAATAGATAGATTATACTCCACTACTAAAGACACGACATTAGACTTAATTAGCGACCTACCTTTTGGGAACTTCTGGTGCATGTGATAAGCTATACATGGGAGATATCTGATTTGACGATACAATTGAGTTGACTAATATACATCATATCCAACACTGACTTTGTTTGAAAAATATTTAATGACTTCCATACACTGATTTGATGGGTTTTCAATTGTAGAATTGCAAGAGATAGATTACACATGGAATCAAATAATTATTGTAAAAGAAGAATAGTAAATAGATTCTACTCTATCGCTAAAGACGTGATATTAGACTTAATAAAGGCAACTTGCCTCTTGGGAACTTATGGTATATGTGACAAGTTTCACATGGGGGATATTCAATTGGATGATACAATTGAGTCGAGTCATGTTCATAGTATCCAACACTAGCTCTATTTGAGAAATATTCAATGATTCTGCACACTAATTTGACGGGTTTCTAATTATAGAATCACAAAAAATGGATTATACATGCGTCGCGAGCTAACCCTAGCAGGGAAATAGACTAGTAGGTCGAGGGGTATTGTCAGCTTCAGGCTGACGGCCTTCCATTGATTCAGATTCTTCTAAGTCCATACCTCACGTGATAGGTGTGCAAGTTTTTAAATTAATTAAGCTTGTGCAAATTTTGATTGAAGAGTAGCCACTAATCATTTTGGGGTCAGCCAGTAAAATACGGACGATGGACAGCTTGCTTTCACATCCAGGGATCAGGCCTGTGACTTGCGCTTAGTCGTGGACAGAGTGATCATTGGCGGTCGCGCAAGAGGTTCTCCAATGGCGCCGAAGCTTCCTCCTCTCGCCGAAGCTCTCCCCGCTCAAAGGAGATGCCACGAGCTTCCACGAGTCTCCGTTGCGAGGCCCTACGAACAGAGCGTGTCTGGTACTCTTAGAGGATGAGGCCAGCGACGGCGGTGAATGGTTATGAGCGGATGGCGTTTAGGAGGTGGCTGGATTTCATAGGAGAGATCGTAGGTGAACGGGCAGAGGGACCATCGGGAGGACTGTGAGGCGACCGGGAGAAGAGATGAACGGAGAAGGTGAGATCTGGCTTCGTCTCCGGAGGGCATCCTCTCGAGCCAGCCTTCAAACTCTCAAAAACCAGCGAGACCTCCGTCAAAATGGTCGAACGCTCCCCTATTTCATGAACAAGCACTGATTGAGCATGCTTTCCTTCTCTCTCCCTTTGAAATTGTTTCCGCCAAGAGAAAAAGACCCGGCATGCTCCTCACGCCTTTATTTATGGGATAACGACCTATATGATTTATTAATTTTGGCTCAACATGCAATATGATTCTTGTAATTTTAATTTGTTCAATGCGACTCCTGAACATTAACCTAATATGCATTGTGATTATCTGTCTCTATCCCTCGCGTCAGCTCAGCGATTCTAGAAGGTGCGTGGATTGGCTCTGGTCACTCGCCCGCCTTTCCTTTGCATCACGGGCGCTCGCACGATCCTCTCTCTTCTGTGATGTTAGTTCGGGCAGACGAAGGTAAAGAAATGACTTTGGGCTGGGCTTTTGTCCCTCTTTGTTATTTTAAACTTTAATGGGCCATGAAAACATTGAAAGAGATGGGCTAATAGAAAGTACAAAAGATGGGCCCAGCCGAAAGGGTAGAATAGTGGGCCGAAAGGAAGGAATGAAATGGGAAGCTGGGCTTAACTTTTGAAAGGGCCGAAAATTCGTTGGAAGGATGGGCTGAACACGCTGGCCCACTGGACCCGACTTTTCATTTCATTTCATTCATTTTTTCAATTCTTTTATTTATATATAATTTTTACCTTTTTATAAATTTTTATATTTTTGCAAATAAATGGATATTTACACCGTCAACAAAAAATTCAGGTGTCAACAACATAGAATTCAATGAATGTCATTAAAGAATAATAGTAGATAGATTCTAATCTGCTGCGAAAGACGTGACATTAGACTTAATCAAGGTGACTTGTCTCTTGGGAACTTCTAGTGCTTGTGACAAGCTTCACATAAGAGATATCTAATTGGACGATACAATTGAGTTGACTCATACATATCGTATCCAACACTAACTCTATTCAAGAAATATTCAATGAATTTCGCATACTAATTTAACAGGTTTCCAATTGTATAATCACAAAAGATGGATTATACATGGAATTCAATGATTGCCGTAAAAGAAGAATGATAGATAGATTTTATTCAACTGCTAAAGATGCAACATTAGACTTAATCAAGACGACTTGCCTCTTGGGAACTTCTAGTGCATGTGACAAGCTTCACCTGGGAGATATCCGATTGAATGATACAATTGAGTTGACTCATATACATTGTATCCAACACTAACTCTATTCGAGAAAGAAACTAGATAACTTGCAGGGGTGTACAATGGGAATTGCTCAAACCGGGAACTGACTGGACCGGCCGGTTTTGGGCGGTTCCCACTATCAGCAGTTTGGTTCCCGGTTCCTAATCTTGGAACCGGTGGCGATTGGTGCGGTTCTCGGTTCCGTGGGAACCCGGACCGATCGGACCGATCGGACCAGACCAATTTTTTATTTTTTTTATATATAATTTATATACATGAATTCACGTTTTAAAACTCATTGCAATTGGAATTGCAATTGAGGTAACAACCTCTTGTGTGGCCAAGAGACTATCAAAACTCTTCTTGTTATTCTTTATTTATAGAGAAAACTTACTTGTTAGTTTCATCTTCTACTCGACGTGGGACAAGACGTGGGACAAGGCTCCAAGAGTTCATCATGCTCACACTCTCTCTCTTGCTCCCCCAAACAAGACACTTCAAGCCTCCAAGAGTCCAACATCGACTAAACATTCAAAGCATAGAAGAGAGATTGTCTATAAAACCTAAGCCAAGCACAACCTTTAGCCAAATTATTCATGGCTTTTATACCTAAAAATAAGTGTAAAACACACGAAGTGTGATTAATATTCATGCAAGTGAAGTTTGAATATTTTGCACGTGAAAACATGTGTGATTAGTTTTATTGGATCGCCCAGGAACCGAAATTGGATTGATCGGTCCAGAGCACATTCATTATTTAGTGAAAAAAAATGCCGATTTTATTGGACTGAACTGGACCGGACCGGAACCGATGGTCTGGTTCGGTTCCACCTTGGAATCGGATTGAACCGAGAACTGATCACCCCTAATAATTTGCACTTAGAACTTGCACTTAGAAGAGTGACATCTTTCTTTTGGAGTGCGCCAAGAATGAACTTTTGGTAGAGAGAGAGAGAGAGAGAGAGAGAGAGAGGAATAAGGCTTGCTCAGAGAGAGAGAGGGGAATAAGGCTTGCTCATACGTATATATCAAGGCACGGTTTGAATTTGTAAGTGCAAAATGAAAATTCTTGATCCTGAGAGAGAGAGGGGAATAAGGCTTGCTCATACGTATATATCAAAGCACGGTTTGAATTTGTAAGTGCAAAATGAAAATTCTTGATCCTGAAAATTTTTACAATCCTAATTAAGATTTTTTAAATTTATTTTTTTAATGTACCACGAAGTACAAACCAGTTGTTTATCTATACTATGCCGTATCAAGCCAACATTCAAATTTTGATGTCCACCTCCTAAATTATTACTATAATTTCTAGCTAGTATGTAAGAATGAAATTTTCTAATTACAATTACGCTATTTATCCTCTTTGCTTTCTCATGTTAATGTGAGTTTGTCATATAATAAGATTTCATCGGCCTTGCGGACATTTGTAGTTACAATCCAACGTCTATTGCTAAACGTTTTGATTTTACTAGCAGAATGTCATACCATCCTTTCAATGTCGCCGAAATCAACAAAGCCTTTTACATGGTCAAAAACTGGAAGTTTCCCAACTTGGAATGAAAATCGTTCCCCGCATGGCTCTGGCCAGCAATTAAAACCCCTCGAGTACATCCTCGTCTTCGATGAGTATGCCACTAGTGTCAGAGTACATTAGTAGAATTACCAAAAAAATCTTAAATCTATTGCAATTGTACCAATTCAGTCGTGAATTGATTTTTAGCTAATTTAATCATAAACCTTTATAATTGTGCCAATTTAGTCCATCCGGCTAAAATTAGCCGGTTGGGGATAGCTGGCCGGCGAATGCTGATGTGATAATTTTTAAATTTTTTTTTTAAATTTTTATTTTTCCCAACCTTCTCCTTCCTCTAGCTGGCCGGCACCTTGGCGGGGCCTCACCTAGCCAAGGCAAGGGTCGACCTTGCCGGTGGTGTCGCCGCCGAATCTGGCGACGGTGGCCTCGCCGTCGGCGGCAAGGCTCGCCTTTGCCGGTGGCCGGCGGGGCGAGCCTCGCCGGTGGCCGGTGAGGCTAACCTCGCCGGCCAAAGGAATGAGAAGGTTGGGGAAAAAAATAAAAAAAATTTAAAATTTAAAAAATAAACAATTTGAAAAAAAAATTAAAAAATTGCCACATCGGCGTTTGCGGCCAACTCCCTCGGCCAGCATCCACGTCGGTGTCTTGGCCGGCCAATTTTGGCTGGATGGACTGAATTGACACAATTATAAAATGTTTATGACTAAATTGGCAAAAAAGAAGAAGTTTAGAACGAAGTGGCACAATTGCAATAGATTTAGAACTTTTTTGGTAATTCTTCCAAGTTCATTACTGGGGTCAGAAAAATGATTCTAGCTGTTGGGCATGTGCCGCCGGCTATGGCAAAGGGGTGAAAGCACGAAGTGGGATAGAATAGGGAGGGAAATAAACATTATACCCCTAGCAAATATGAATAAGCATTTGGTAGTATCACATCATTCAAATCTTTAAGAGTAGGCCGCTCAACAATAATTTCATAGACTTATGTTTTCAACTTTGAGTTGTATAAATGAAAAAATTACACATACAAATTGAAATTAAATAATTACATATACAAAATTACCCAAAAAGTCATAAACTTATATAATACTTGTATCAATTTAGTCCAATTAATGACGGTTGTCCTACGTGGTTTGCTAGTGCAAGGATGATCAATGCTAACGTGAACAATTTTTGTAATTTTCTAATTTTTTTCCCTTTATTTCCTTTCTCTTTAATCTTTTTCCTTGTTTCCCTTTGCCAATTGCTAGCCTTGATGATGGCCGGCCCTTGCCAAAGGCTAGAGAGGTCATTGAGGGAATCCTGGCCCTCACCCTCGCCATAGCCAATGACCTCTACCATAGGGACATAAGGAAAAGAGATAAAAAAGAAGGAAAGAAAATAAAAATAAAATTGTAAAAATCCTCCACATTAGCATTAGCCGTACCACCTAAGACAATTAGCACTGAATGAGCTGTCATGTTAACAATTTCTAGCTTAAAATTAATCAAATCATCAAGAGGTTTTGTATTAAATTAGCAAAATATCAAGAGATTCCGAACTTAATTGGCACTATTAAAAGATTTAAAATTAAATTGGTATGAAGGCAATAGATTTAGGATTAAATTGACCAAATTGAAAGATTTATATAGATTTGTTCATATAGGTCTTTTAATCATTAACAATCTTTCTGGCGTGAATATTATCTGAAACATAAACACCTTTTGCATTTATCAAGAATGATATTAGGAGGTTTATGCTTAAAAAAAAAATTCTGTTAGAATCGACCTTTGTTATGCTTTTACACATCCGATGATTGATTCCCTGCGCATGTTATTGACATGGGCACATTTATCTTACAATATGCCAAGTTGCTCTTGCCCGAGGTTGATTACTTTAGTCTGTCATCCATGATCAGCAGTTTACTACACATCATCAGAGCATAATTCAGTGTTCCGCACAATTGTGCACTATCGGCCTTGTACGAGATGTCCGGAACAATGTCATCCTCAGTGTAGATCGGACCACGCACGCATCATGTTCGTTTCGCCATGGACATGTTTATCATGCTCTTCCTGTTCTTCAGGACGAAATTGCATGTGCTTTTCTGCTAGTTATAATGGACAAAGTCCCAGGCTACAGATAATTAGCTAGGAGAGGCGAGAAGTACTGATATTCTCGTCACCTGTTTCTAAGGGTGGTGTGCACTTTTCCTAGAAAACTAAATAACATGGGGCGTATTTAGTTTTCTAGGATAACATGAACAATATCATTTTAGAGCAGTTAAAATTTCAAAAGCTCACTCTCGTTCTCTTGTCAATGGAAAAACGACATAAATGATTCTTAAACTTTGGTCCAATCTACAATATAATCTCTGAACTTTTAATTTATTTAATATGATATTTAAACTTTATTTTAATATGCAATGCCATCCCTAAATTTTTAAATTGTTTAATGCGGTCTCGGAACTTTTGGTACATGTTAAATTTAATCCTTAAACTATATGAAATGTTTAGTATCGTCCCTAAATTTGAATTAATGAAAGGATTATATTGAACATTTCTGTATAATTCATAGACATAAAAAAATTTAGAATTATATTTGAACCAATTAAAAATTCATGAACTATATTAAACAAATTAAAAGTTTAAGAATCACATTACATATCGAGTGAAAGTTCAAGAACCATTTATATTATTATCTTTTTTTCAATAAACTCAAGCTATCGGCTTTCAAGTTTACCAATCTTCTTTCAGCCCCAGCCAATCTTAAAGTCATCAGTATCTTAGCATTCTCTTTACACCATCTTGCTTCTCCATCTAAGGGTGAGTCAATAAGTGAAAATTATTCAGTAAAAAACAGAAATGAGAAGCAGAATTTTCTACTTTTCTATTTCTAAAACATAAACAAAACTAAAAACTCTTTTCATCGCTTGTTCTCGCCGGCCACCCGCCAACATTGATGTACGATTTCACATCGATGCTTTCAATTCAACTAATTAAAGATGTTTTATCTCACGAACAACTAAAGTATGATAAATAGAAAAAGGGCATGAAAGGGAAATATTTAAGAAGGCCTATCAAACGAATTTTTATTATGAGAACCCTTCTTGTCTACGATGTTTCCCTTCGAGGTTCGATAGTAATTGCTATCACACTTGAGATTCGTTTGGATTATCATATAGTCAAGGTAAATTTCGGGAAATAAAAAATGAAAATATTTATTTCTAGCTAACAATTGTTTTTAGAAATGGAATGATTATTATTCACGTGCTTAGCTTTTCTTTAGTTTATTTTATCTTATGGATGAAGTGCACGAAAACAGGACAGCTATCATCATCAGCTGGGTACTAAAATCTTATGATTCTCCTCACACCAATCCCTCTTCCTGCACGCTCGCAATAGCTCGTCCACAGCCCCATCAACCTCTTCATCACCTTTCCTTCTCATTATCCCCTTCATCTCTGTCGCTCTCTGCCTCACTCTCCCCCCCGCTTTGTCAACGATGACGTTCCTTATGCTCCTCGCCACCTCCGCGCTCCGGATCGTCCCCGTCTCGTCCCTCCTCGCCTCCACGCCGACGCCCACCTCCTCCACCACCCTCGCGTTCACAGGCTGGTCCAGGTGCATCGGCATCGCAATGATGGGGACCCCGAACCTCATGCTCTCCATCACCGAGCTCCATCCGCAATGGCTCACGAACCCGCCGACACTGGAGTGTTGTAGGATCGCCGCCTGTGGCGCCCACCCTTCTAGGACAAGGCCTCGTCCCGCAACTCTCTTGAGGAAGCCTTCTGGCAAGTAGGATTCGCCGTTGGCGGCTGCGTCTCTCTCTCCGTCGTGAAACCTCACCACCCAGACGAAGTTCACCTTGCTGGCTTCCAAGCCGTGAGCTATCTCTGTCATCTCTTGCTTCGAGAGGAAGTACTCGCTCCCGAACGACACGAAGACGGTCGACTTCTCTTCCTTGTTGTCGAGCCAGTCCAGAATTTCGGATTTTTCGCAATCTTCAAACGCAGTATCCTCCACAAGCGGGCCAACTGGGACCACACTCTTATCTATTAAGAACGACAGGTAGTCAATATACTTTCCCTCGATTTCTCTTATGCTCTTGATCATGATCATGTCCCTGGAACGTTCATAGCACTGGAACACTCGATCGCGATCTTTGATCCCGTTGGCAGAACACTCTAGCAAGTTGGCAAACTGATCGACCTCATGATCGTGAAGGTAGATCCCGGGGTACGGGAACTTGTTGCCGGGCTTCATGTTAGCATGGTTGACAAAAGCGCACATCGTTGCACTCGTGCACAAGAACTCGACGGCCGGGATGCCCATTGATGAGGCAATGGCTGGCGCCCAAGGCTGGAGGAAATCGTAAACGACCAAAGCCGGGTCAAGCAGCTTCAAGATATCGGCGAAGCCAGGGCTCGACATGTCGAAGGCCTTCTTGAGGGTCGGCATGAGGTGTGGAGGTAGTGTTTTCGTGCTGTGGTTGCGAGGCGGAAGTTCAGGCAGCGAAGGAAGATGAAGCTCGACGAGTTCAATCTTGCTGAAGTATGTGGTGCCTACGAGTTTTGGCTTGATAGAGGCAAGGTTCACGGGCGAGGAACAGAAGTAGATGTGGATGCCTCTATCGGCGAATCGCTTGGAAAGCTCGAGGAAGGGTGAGATGTGGCCGTGAGCAAGCCATGGGAGCATGAGAATGCTCGTGAATGCGTCTCTCTCTGGGCTCATTTCTTGCTCTTTTTCTAGTTCACTTTGTTTCTGGTTGGTTTTTGATGATAAAGAACTGGAATGGGAACGATCGACAAGCGCGCGTAGGTTATAAGGGAGGAGAACGGCGATTCAGAGATGTTTCCGCATGAGGATGTACGTGCATGAAACGTGGCCGAGAGGTGGACGACGGAAGCCGAAACGATGTGCCGATGGGCATGCGTGGAAGCAGGGGCAAAGGGCTTAGTGTCATTTGCCTGCTCGTTTTTGCTTTTTTTGAGCCTTTTGTGCCGTTTTGAATTGTCGTATTTCCATAATAATATGAGGATAATGATGCATATTCGAGATGACAAAAGATAGCGAGGTCATCCGGAAGGACCCGTTGCTAGATGGGTTGTAATGGAACTACAAAACTACATATTGGATAACGTGACGTGTTGTAATTGGGGCTTAGTAATAACTAGATACTCGGCACGTGCAGCGCGCAGGCATGCCTAGATTTGCACTTTGAATTATTGAAGAGTGACAAAATTGTCCAAAAATATCCAAATCCATTGGATGATGGTGAATTCAATCCTAAATAATTTATTTTTATCAATTCAATTATAAACTTTTTGATAACTTATCAATTCAGTTATAAACTTTTTGATTAGACCAATTTGTCCCAAACCCTTAAATGAATTGCTAATTTAGTCATTCCGACTAATTTTGACCGAACATCACTGACGTGATAACTTACTTAGCGTTAACCATCATCCGTGGCACGACCAGCGCTGATATAAACATATTTTTAGATTTTTAAAAAGGTTTCCAAATTTTTTATTAAATAGTAACAAATATTATAGCTCGATCAATCATTCATTAAATGATAAATCACTACAAATGATGGAGATACATAATTTAAATAGTGGAAGATCCAATATCTAAAAATTGTATCAACAATGATTGGAAAAGTAGAAATAAGACCCAATATAATTTTATCATTGTGAGAAAATCCAAAATCTTTGTAGATATAGCCAATCATTAGTTCCCAACCATGGGACAAATGGAATCCAATACATAAATCAGTTCATATAGAAAAAAGCTTTTATTGTGTCACTTAAGTTATATAGGAACTCTTGAACCCAAGAGTTAAGAATAGTAAGTTCTTCATTACCCATAATAGAATAACCATTTAAAACAATGAAAGATGTTATATTTGTCGATAAGCGCAAAATCATATGGATTTTTTTATTAATTTTGATCAATTGGATCGTTTCTTTGTGGATTTTTTATTTTATTTTTCCATTTCTTTCTATTAATTTTTCACTCTTTTTACAAAAGGTCGATGGGGCCATCAGTCACTAGTCGAGAGCTGGCGACCTTTGCTAGCCTTTAGGCGAGGGCCATGAAGCCCTTGTCAATTGCGGGAAAGGTTCACAGCCCTTGTTGTGGCCTGTGAGGGTGCCATGAGCCCTTGCAAGCCACAATGAGGGTGTCATGGCCCTCACTGTGGAGGCAAGGGCTGTGACACCCTTGCCTCATTATATCTGGTGAGGGCATCGCAACCCTCGCTGGTGTTGTCGTCACAATGCAATGTCCTTACTGTGGTTCACAAGGGCTTGTGACAACCTCACCAAATCCAACAAGGGCCATGATCGTCACCTACAATTGGCAAGGGCTTCATGACTCTCGCCTTAGGGCCAATGACCCCCACCGACCCTTTCTCAATGGTCGGTGGAGGTCGCCAGGCTTGGCCCTCTATAAAAAGAGTTAAAAGAAAAGAAAATATTAACAAAAATTAATGAAAAAAAAAATTAACATGTAAAAAATTGTCTACATACGGCGGACACTAACTAGGTTGCCACACCAATAAATTTTAGCCAAAATTAGCCGGGAGAATTAAATTGATGATTTGTTAAAAAGGTTATGATTAAATTAATACAATCAAAAGTTTTATGACTAAATTGATAAGTTGACAAAAGGTTTAAGACTTAATCGACCACTATATAATAACTTTACAATATTTTGGACAATTTTGCTCTTAAGTAGCAAAACTAAATTATCTAGTCTTTGGGTGTCGGTACTTGGTGTTAATCCAAAGCAAAGTAGAGAGAGAGAGAGAGAGAGAGAGAGAGAGAGAGAGAGAGAGAGAGAGAGAGAGAGAGAGAGAGAAGGTTAGGGTTTGGATTTGAGTACAAATAGGGCTCTTTCCGTCATTCCTAGTTGGCAGGAACTTCCTCCGACCATTCATCAATTGTAAAGGTACAAATATGGACATCCCCACATTTATTTTTAGGACTATATTTCCCGCATGAGGACACATTCACCGAACAAGCATTTAATTGGTAGATTACTTTTTAGGAGACTAAAAATGTGATGTTCGTAACAAATGGTATATTACAAGTTATGAACTCACTCACAACTATGAGTGAGTTCGCCAATCGAAGCACTAATTGGAAAGAAGTTTTCTAATACATTTGAGTATTAAGTCAATCGACCCAAATTTAAGACTGTTTATTTTGCAAAAAATGAGTGATTTGAAATAAATTCTCCAAAAAATGATCGCTTATATCGCTTATACAAATGAATGAACGAAAAATATTTTTATTATTTATACAAATGTTCAGACACAAATTATTGTCAATAATGTAAATACCTCCCTCAGGGAGGTCGCTGAAGAAGCCGTCGACGTTGATGTGAGACATCACGTCGTCCCAACTCCAGATCCTCTCGCCAGTCCCGTGTAGTGGTTCGTCGATTGCTCACGGTCCTCTCGCCGGTCTCGTGCGGTGGTTTGTCAGTCGGAAAGAGAGAATGCAGAGAGAGAGAGGGAGGTCGCGGTCCTTTTGCCGATCCCGTGCGGTGGTTTGCCAGTTGGAAAGAGGGAGGGCAAAGGGAGGGAGCTAGGTCTCGCGATCCTCTTGCCAGTCCCGTGTGGTGGTTTGTTGGTTGCTAGCGGTGGTTCGCCGATCGGAAAGAGGGAGGCACAGAGAGACTAGGAGGTCGCGTCATGTTCATCAGAGAGAGAGAGAGGGAGGGTAGAGTGAGAGGCACAAAGAAAGAGAAGAAGAAGAAACCCTCACTCAATCCGAAATTTTTTCAAAATGACGCCTGATTTTCTCCTCAGTTTGACCAGATTGTGGGTCCCACACCAAGCCGAGCTGAGCCGAGCGAGTCTTTTCATTTTCCAGCAGTCCCACATGACAGGTGTTGATACCACTGAATATTTTCTCAGCTTGAAGAGGCACTTTCCAAGGGATTTCTTGAAAAGGTGAGAGATAGAGGACTAGTGACAGAGGGGTGGGCACCACAAATTAGGATCCTAGCACATCCAACTTGTGGTGGATTTGTGAGTCACTGCGGATGGAGTTCGGTCATGGAGAGCAAGAAGTTTGGAGTCCCGATCATCGTGATGCCGATGCATCTTGACGAGCCGTTCAATGCGAGGCTGGTCGAGGACTTCGGGGATGGATTGGAGGTGATGAGGAATGAGAGTGGAGACCTCGAGAGAGAGGAAATTGCGAAGGCCATCAAGGCTGTTGTGGTGGAGGAAGGTGGGGAGTGTGTGAGGAATAAAGTCAAGGAAGTGAGTGTAGGCATCGGGAATAAGGGAGATGAAGATGTTGATGAGGTGGAGGATGCGATTGTGAAGCTTTGTGACTGTGAATCGTTAAAAATATATCGTTTAGACATTGAGAAAATATCTTTGATATATCATATGTGATGGGAGAACGGTAATAATTCGAACAATATCGAATCAACGCAGCGGAATAAAATAATCTCCCATCTTGTGTAAACCTAATAGGAATTGATATAGTAGAGTAAAATAAATACCAAGCACGCGAACACAAGACGATTTTTTTACGTAGAAAACCTCCTCGATGTGAGGAGATAAAAAACCACGGGATCGGAGTCCACCCGAAAATCTTCACTATCAATAAAATTGTTATTCTCTAACAAATACTAGAGGTACATAGCAGCAAGCACCTCAAGAACATAATTCTTGGCAATACACATGAACTTCACAAGAGATCAAGGATAAATCCGACCAAAAACGCAGGTTTGATCAATCCACGAAAAACCTGATGTATGGAGCTTCAAATGAAAATCAAACCGTTCAGATTCGATTAAATTGCGCCATGAACATGCTGACAAAATTTCAGCTCAATCGGACCACGAATCGACCTCCGACGCCAGCTTGATGTAAATCAGATATTGCCCCAAACCCCATATTTTCTGCTTTCTTTTTTCTCTTGTTACGTTTCCTTTTCGTCGCTACCTCTTTATATAAATAGTGAGAAACCATATTTTCTCATATAACTTATTATATGGGCTCAAGCCCTTTTTGGGCTTGCAACTCATTGGGCTTCCTCCACATAGGAGTGAACCTAGTTAACAAATCTCCCCCTCACGACAATGTGGAGGGATTCACCATCCCTGCTATCAAACGGCAATATTCAAGCTTCTCTCTTGGTAGAGTCTTCGTCATCATATCGGAGCCATTATGATCCGTATGAATTTTCTCAAGTTCCAACAACTTTTCATCGAAAACATCCCTTATCCAATGATATCTAACATCAATATGTTTCGATCTAGAATGAAAAGATGAATTCTTACCAAGATGAATTGCGCTTTGATTATCACAAAATAGCACATACCTCTTTTGCTTGAACCCAAGTTCTTCTAAGAACTTCTTCATCCATAGCATCTCTTTACTAGCTTCAATCGCTGCAATAAATTTAGCTTCGGTTGTAGAAAGTGCAATACACTTCTGCAATCTTGACTTCCATGACACAACTCCACCCGCAAAAGAAATCAAATAACAAGAAGTAGATTTACGAGTATCAATATCTCCTACCAAGTCGGAATCTGTGTATCCAACTAATTCAAATTTCCCGGTCCCGAAACTGAGTTTCAAATTTGAAGTTCCTCGAAGATACCTCATAATCCACTTCACTGCATTCCAGTGCTCTCTACCTGGATTTGACAAATAGCGACTAACAACGCCAACTGCATGCGCCAAGTCTAGGCGTGTACATACCATCGCATACATTAAGCTTCCTACAGCTGAAACATATGGAATACTTTCCATATCTTTCTTCTCTTTATTAGTCGTAGGACTTTGCATCATATTTAACTTAAAGTGGGCAGCAAGAGGAGTACTAACCACTTTAGCCTTGTCCATGTAAAATTTTTGAAGGATCTTCTCGATATATTTCTCTCGCGATAAAAATAACTTCTTAGCATCTCTGTCTCGGGTAATTCTAATGCCAAGAATTTGCTTCGCCGAGCCCAAGTCTTTCATGGCAAAAGACTTGCTCAATTGTTTCTTCAAAAACTCAATTCTTGAAGCATCCGTGCCAACAATCAACATATCATCAACATAAAGCAAGAGAATAATAAAGTCATCATCAGAAAATTTTTGGACAAACACACAGTTATCCGAGGAAGTCCTCTTATAGCCCTATTCTGTCATAACTGACGCAAATTTCTTATACCACTATCTCGGTGCTTGTTTTAGGCCATAGAGACTTTTCTTCAATTTGCACACATAATCCTCTTTCCCTTTCACTTTGAAACCCTCAGGTTGTTCCATGTATATCTCTTCCTCCAAGTCACCATGTAGGAAGGCCGTTTTAACATCCATTTGCTCAATTTCTAAATCTAGGCTAGCTGCCAAGCCTAGTACCACACGATAGAAGACATTTTCACTACCGGAGAAAATATATCATCAAAATCAATACCCTTTCTCTGACCGAATCCCTTAACAACCAATCTAGCTTTGTACCGTGGTTGTAAAATATGTTCATCTTGCTTCAACCTATATACCCACTTTTTCTTCAAAGCTCTTTTACCTTTAGGTAACTTCACCAATTCAAAAGTATGATTATCATAAAGTGACTGCATCTCATCTCGCATAGCATCAAACCAATTGCTTTTGTACTCATCTTCTATTGCTTCTGCATAACACTCTGGTTCACCTACATCAGTCAATAATACATACTCATCTTCAGAATACCTGGTGGAAGGTCGTCGGTCTCTAACGGATCTCCGGACTGGAACATCCAATGGAACATCTAATTGAGCCTCTGGTTCATGAATAGTATTATCTATTTCAACATGTTCAAGAACATGCGCGTTATTTGGAACATTGACTTCCTGCTGCTCTTCATCAACCTGTGTAGGAATTTTTGTAAGAGGAACTGGATCTAAATCAACCAAATTATCATTAACCTGTGGTGCTGAAATTATCTTTGATTTCTCAATATCCTCTATTGTTTGATCTTCCATAAACACAACGTCTCTGCTTCTTACAATTTTCTTTTCAAGTGGATCATAAAATTTGTAGCCAAACATATCCTGTCCATAACCAATAAATATGCACTGTCGCGTTTTCACATCAAGTTTAGACCTCTCATCTTTGGGAACATGCACAAATGCTTTGCACCCAAATACACGCAAATAATCATAAGAAACTTCTTTGCATGTCCAAACTCTATTAGGAACATCAAACTCTAAAGGAACGGAGTAAGATTTAATACATGCACAACTCGTAGTTAAAGCCTCACCCCAAAAGGATCCAGGTAGCTTTGACTGTGAAAGTAAGCATCTTACCCTTTCAACCAATGTTCTGTTCATTCTCTCAGCTAAGCCATTTAACTGAGGCGTCTTAGGAGGTGTCTTTTGATGTCGAATACCTTGTCGTCTGCAATATTCATCAAAAGGTCCAATATACTCTCCCCCGTTATCAGTTCTAATGCATTTCAATTTCTTTCCAGTCTGTCTCTCAACTGAAGCCTGAAATTGCTTAAAAGCATCTAACACCTGATTTTTAGTTTTCAAGGTATAAATCCAAATTTTCCTTGAAAAATCATCTATAAAAGTAACAAAATAAAGAGAGCCACCAAGTGATTTTGTTTTCATAGGACCACAAACATTAGAATGCACTAAATACAGTATACCTGACTTTCTTGAAGGAGGGGAGCTTTTAAATGCAACTCTATTATGTTTTCCTGCTAAACAATGAGCACACCTCTTTAGCGCTGAACTTTTCAATCCTGAGAGGAGCTTCTTCTTGGCCAATATTGACAAACCCTTCTCACTGATGTGACTGAGCCTCTTATGCCATAACTCAGCTACATCTTCTCTATCTACTGCATTAATTTTGTCTATAGACAACTTTGCCTGCATAATGTGTAACGAAGAATATTTTTCACCTCTAGCCACAACAAGAGAACCTTTTGTAAGTTTCCATTGACCATTACTGAAGGTGCTGCAATACCCCTCATCATCCAACTTGCCTGTAGAAATCAAATTCAAGCGGATATCGGTATATGTTTAACATTATTCAATACTAACCTCGTGCCATTGCTGGTTTCTAGGCACACATCACCGATGCCTACAGCTTGAGCTAGTCCATTGTTTCCCATCTTCACAGATCCAAAGTCACCTAACCTGTATGATGTAAAGAAATCCCTACGAGACGTAGCATGAACGGATGCACCACTATCAATTACCCAACTGGTCTCATGAGATACAAAATTCACCACATCACCATAAAAAATAGTGAGAAAGTCTTCTTTAAGTGCAGCGACACGATTGTCATCACTTTGTCATTATCACTTATCTTCTCTTTACCTTTCTCCTTTTGTTTCTCCCTTTTAACCGGCGACAAAACCTCTGAATATGTCCCTTCTGATGACAATAAAGGCACTCAACATTAGCAAATTTATTATACTTACCTTTGCTTTTGTCTCGACTTTTATCTCTATTTCTCGGACCTCGAGACTCACTTCTCCCCCTTTTCTCAACAACCAAGGCATCAGAATGTGAAGAGGATGATCCCCGTGTCTTCCTTCTCATCTCTTCATTCAAAATACTACTCTTGGCTAAATCCATGGTAATTGTACCATTCGGGGCAGAATTAGACAAAGATGTTCGGAACGTCTCCCATGAGTCCGACAAAGTACCAAGCAACCATAGTGCTTGTATCTCATTATCAAACTTGATTCCTATCGTAGCCAACTGATTTATAATTCCTTGAAAAGAATTTAAATGATCAGTCAAACGAGAACCATCATGATATCTCAGAGCCATCATCTGTTTTATAAAAAATAACTTATTATTCTCAGTCTTTTGAGCATATAACTATTCGAGCTTATCCCATAAACTGTGTGCATGTGTTTCCTCAATAATATGGTTTAAAACATTATCATCTACCCACTACCTGATATAACCATACACTTGACGATGAAATATAGACCATTCAACATCAGTTTTATTCTCTCGGTTTCTCCTCAAAGAAATACGAGGCAAATAAAAATCTTTCACATATAAAAGATCTTCCATCTTCCCTTTCCAGATATGATAATTCGAACCATTCAGTGTAACCATTCTACTCGTATTCGTTTCCATTGTTTAACACAAGGCAGAAAAATCAAGTAATAACATGTTGCTCTGATACCACTCTGATGGGAGAACGGTAATAATTTGAACAATATCAAATCAACGCAGCGGAATAAATAATCTCCTCTCTTGTGTAAACCTAATAGCAATTGATATAGTAGAGTAAAATAAATATCAAGCACGCGAACACAAGACGATTTTTTTACGTAGAAAACCTCCTCGATGTGAGGAGATAAAAAACCACAGGACCGGAGTCCACCCGAAAATCTTCACTATCAATAAAATTGTTCTTCTCTAGCAAATACTAGAAGTACATAGCAGCAAACACCTCAAGAACATAATTCTTGGCAATACACATGAACTTCACAAGAGATCAAGGATAAATCTGACTAAAAACGCAGGTTTGATCAATCCACGAAAAACCTGATGTATGGAGCTTCAAACGAAAATCAAACCGTTTAGATTCGATTAAATTGCGCCACGAACATGCTGACAAAATTTCAGCTCAATCGGACCACAAATCGACCTTCGACGCTAGCTTGATGTAAATCAGATATTGCCAAAACCCTAGATTTTCTCTTTCTTTTTCTCTTAATATCTTGTTTCCTTTTCGCTACTGCCTCTTTATATAGATAGTGAGAAACCCTATTTCCTCATATAACTTATTATATGGGCTCAAGTCCTTTTTTGGCTTACAGAATCATCGTGAAACTTCCTCCACATAGGAGTGAACCCAGCTAACAATATGTTGTGCAACTCTTTTAAATAACTGCCATAATATGTATATCTTGTACATGGTCGGATGTGCTTATAAATTCATAATGGAATATTATACTGAATTTTCTGTGATTTTGTTTGGTGGTTATAAATAGGCCACGGTTGTAATTTCGAATTAAGTAATTCATTTGTTCCATTATTCTTCTGACTTTTTCATAGCTAGGAATCGGTACACGCCCGAATACCCCTGCCAAGTCAATACAACTGTTCATAACATGCATCTGTCCTCATCAGTTCTCTCTAGCAAAGGCGCCAAACAAGTCCTCTAGGCCTCGCCATGTACTATATCAACCTTGTCGCATTGGCCCCAACACAACTTAATTTGGATCCTTGTCATGCAATTGACACCAAGAGATGTCCTTCATTGCATGCTTTTTTTAAAGAATGTTTTGCTATTTTGAAGGCTAGTCCAAATCGCACTCAATTTCAATTGGAGTCGGTATCATCTGCCTATAAGCAAAACTAAGTCGCGCTAGCTTTCAAACAGTGTTAGTTATCATATGTTCGCGTTGTTTACTAAAGGACTCATTAGGACAATGCTTACTTTTTAGACGATGCTATTGCATATTGACATGATCTATTGGAAAAGCTAATGTTGACTGCACTAGCAGAACAATGGTAGAACAATATTCATGAGGGATTTTGATAGAATTAAGGTTGACAGGACTTGAACATAGGAGGATGTGGAAGTTCCTTTTCGAGAGCTTTTTGGCTAGCTCTAGAAACGGAGCTATGTGACCATGAGCAAGCCATGGAAGCATGAGAATCCTAATGGATCTTCTTGTCGTAGCCATGCTCAATATAATTTTTCGCTTTTGTGTGACTCTCTCGGCTTATTATTGTTGGCTCCAAGGTTTGATTTCAAATGGCCATTTATAGAAGAATGCCGCATTTGATCATCTGTCATGGGTTTTTTTTCTTTTTCCTTTTACATTTCTTCCTCAACATATATATGACACATCAGATCGAGACACTTTTGTCTCTGTCCAAATAAAAAGGCCGAGTCCGAGTTGGATTTGGCATTTACGAAATGGCATATGCGGGAGAGATTTGATCGTCGCTCGTGATTCCAGGAGAAATATGACATTTTATGAAGTTTGTAAACTTCTTCATGCCATGGGAGAGAGGACGGCATTTATAAAATATCCAATGATTTCTAGACACTTTGATTCGATGGGTTCCCATTCCTGAAATCGCATCAGATGGATTATAAATGGAACTCAACAATTGTCCTAGATAAAAATGGTAAATAAATTCTAATCCACCACTAAGGACATGAGATTAGACTCAACAACGGAATAAATTATTTTGTACCATGTCAACTTTTGGAGTGAGCACAAGTTTTTGCCTCCGAACTAGAAAGAAGCTAGCTTCCTACGTAACTTGATCATAGTCCATCCAAGGCGATTTACTATATATGTAATAGCCACTTGCATATAGTCGAATTTATGTAGGAGCTCATGATGCATACGAACCCAATTCACATTTGTCCGTCAATACAGATGTGAGATTCCCGTGAGACTTACTGATTTGACGATGCAGTTGAGCTGGGTAAATATACATAGGTATTAGCCAATGCCACCTTCGTCGAAGGAAGAGGCTAGACAGCTTGCACTTTTTTTTGGGTCGAAGTGTAGTATATTCCTTTTGAAATGGCGTTGAGAATCAGATATTGTTGATGGGTTCACGAATTTTCATCAACGTGGCGGAAGTGATATATGTGTATAAATGCTTGATCTTATGAATTAATAAAGAAAGAGAGCAAAGCTTGCTCTTACGTGTATGTGTATATGTATATGTATATGTATATCTAAGACATTATGATACATTTTAAAAAGAGTTATAAAAAAATGAACAATCTTAAAGTACTAAAGTTCATAACTATCATAAACATTCTAATTATTATATTAGTATATAATTTTAAAAGATCAATGAATTTTTTCTCCACATGGGCACGGTGTCCCACGGGGTGTCGGTGCCCCATTAGGACATGTCCTACCCACCCTACACCCTACGTGGGGCAAAGCTCACCTCACGAGGTGTGGATAAGGAATATGATCCCAGGCCCCACAATAGGCTAATGCAGAGTGAGCCATCTCTATTTATAAGATGTTGACGCTAGAATTTTTCCCTCGAATCTAACATACATAGCCCATCTAAGTTTTAATGCATTGGTCATATGTGCATTCCATAACAATTGATAATTTAATTCATCATTAATAATGTAATTCGACCCCCAATTGAAATCGTTATCATTTCGTCATCCTACATTTATCTTTTTAGCCCGACTTCTTCTACACTTTTAAACTAGGGACATCGTAGTTTTGAGACTTCGGACCAACAACCAAAGTTTTGCCCGATGAGGCACGGAAGCCAATCAATCCCACAGCCGCCAAATTTCCAATCGCCTTAAGCCTAATTTCTTGACTCATCAAGCTTCCAAACTGGCCTAGGCTTAATTAGTACAAGATATAGGAAGCGCACTCGCTCTCGATCTTTCTCCTTTTTAACTTCCACCGACTCTCTCTATCTCTCCTTATTTTGTCTTTCATTTTTCACTTTCCCACAAGCTTCAAGACACACATTGCTCCCTCTCCTCTTCCTCTTCGTGATGGATGTAATATCATTGTGCAAATTAACAATGCATGGTCATATAGATAATTAAATTTAGGATCTCTAACATGAGCAAGATTGCATGTCCAAATGTTTTCAAAAAGAAAGAATGAACCCAAATCCCAGCGTTAAATAGATTTTAGCGTAACACAAAATCCCCTCATTTGAATCTTTAGAAGTACTGGAACAAATCTGTTTAATTAATATAAAAAAAACCTGAGTTATCATCGGTAGGGTTCAGGAAGACCCCTGCTAAATGTACGTATCACATTGCGTTGGGTAGGGATGAGCACGGTTCCTAGTTCCAGGGAGGGAGGTTCTAGTTCTCCGTTCTACTTTTTTTCAGAACCGGTAGTTCCTGGTTCAATTCTCGATTCCTATAGGAATTGAAACTGGAATCGGAAACCGAGATTCCTAAACCGAAAATCCCTAATTTCTTCAATCTTCAGGTCTTCATGTGACATCCTAAAATTTTCAGTTTTGCTTTCAATTAAATAAATCAGGCCTTTCATCGATGTACCTATAGTGCTATTTTTGAACTGATCACTCCTGAAATAACTAGACTATATAGAGAAGTCATTAAGGGATTTTAATGCAATAGACTTGAGAATTCGACTAGGAATCGACTACTCGACAGTGTTTATCTACAAAGATCATTACAGCACAATTAAAAATTGATTAGAGATCAAAGATAGGTCGGTTCGACAGAGATGTGTAGCTAAACGTGGGTGATTCTACAAATTGCAAAATTCTCGTCGATCGGTACTAGACTGATTTTTCTATCATTTTGATACCTTGTGTCCGTATTTGAAATCTCGGGACTTTCACAAACACCGAGAGTCGCTAATGTGTCAAAGAGATCCATTTTGGTTCGAAGAAAATCGATCACGGGTCAATTGCACTAAAAATTTCTGAAAGCTACCCCATAGCCTAGGTCACGCTAAAATTGTGTCAAATTAAAATTAGCCGCGAATTTGAATCCGATTTCAGAAATTGAAAATTCTATCATGACAGGAGTCATTTTAGGAATATCGACTCATCCTCCGAAATTTTTTTCGCAAACCAAGATTTTGGGCAAAATTTCAAAGTGAGGCCGTTTTCAACCGGAAAATTCAGAGAACCGTTTTTTATCGCATTTTTGGGATGCAAGTCGGTTCTATTGGCGAGGAAAAATACCAATTTAATCATGGACTTGATGGTGGAATTTATGGGGACCGAATTGAATTAATTCAAAAATGAATTGAACTAGTTTTGGGAGAATACTTGTGCAAATTCGTAGCCCCCATGCCCCTCAACCTTTTAAGACCTCTTAGGACTTGTTCTAGGGAGAATGGGGTGCACAAAATTGGCTGAGTGGTCTGTCAATGGTGGTGGGGTAGGGTCAATGGGACAAAGGGATAAGTAGAAGCCAAGAGGGCCCCTCCACAGTAGTTGTTGTGAAAGCTAGTATGAGTACCTAGAGGGGGGTGAATAGGTGTAAAAACAATTTTACGAGATAAGTGTGCAACACTAATCAACAATAGTTTATGAAAAGAAAATTCGACTTTTGTAAACAAAACGAGTTACGATCAAGGTAAAAGAGCGTAGGGAAGAGAATATGAACACAGAGATTATAGTGATTCGGTTTAATCCAAGCCTACGTCCACTCTTCCGCACTGATAGCCCACCGACTGGATTTCACTATGAACAAAAGAGTTGTTACAGAAAAGCTCTTCCTTAATTTCACAGTGTAGAGATTCTACTACACTTCCTCAAGGTCTCTCAAAGATATAGACTCTCTTTTGCATACAAGATTTCGCTCAACGGTTTAATTGACAAAGAATAAGGAGCTTCAGACTTTGGAATTCTTCTATCGTGCACACACTCGAATAACTAGAACGTCTTCCTTATATACTCCTTTATGCCATCATACTCGTTGGCACTTACCAAAGGAATTCTTCCAATCTACTCGTTGGACAGAATCAATTAGGAAGATTTTCGAGATATTTAAGGAACATGACGATAGCTCATCAATCCTGCTCGCTCATATAATCATGATCTAGGATTCCATAAGTAGATACTTCCAAGTATACTTCTCCAATCAACGGATCCATAATCCCTGAATCAATCTTGATTTGAATAATGAATTCCGGCATGCTATATCCAGCCAGGAAATCTTCTCCAGTCAATAAAGTCAAATCCTTAACGAAACATCCAGTTCTAGATAAGCCTTCTTCGACGGTCTAAAAACTGTTAATGAGGATAGACTTTGAGTCTTGAGTCTGGCAGTTCGGAGTTTTCAGACTTTGATGGAAGAGTCTGCAAGTCTTCATACTAGACTGATGGAAACGTTTTATCAACTTCAAAACACTCAATGAAGTTTTCTCCAACAATCTCCCCCTTTTTTATGGTGACAAAACTTTCCTGCAAATTTGGATAACTTTGACCTGCAAAACATTACTCAAGCAAATATGGATATCTTACAAAGATAAATGGCTTAGTAAAAAAAAAAAACGCTAGAATCTGCATCCACAGAAAATAGGTTAGTCTTGTAAATGAACAAAGCCATGAGATATCAATAGTACTTAAGATAAACAAATGTTCAAACAGTCAAATCCAAATCCAATTCAAATCCAAATAGCCAAACACAAAAGTCAAGTCACTCAAACATAATCGATACAAAAGTTTAAAAAAAAAATGAGTTCAAAGTTCAAAATCAAATCTGCACCACATCTCCCCCTTTTTGTCATCATTAAAAAAATATAGATGAAAAAAGAATGGAATTAAGATTGCTTGGGAATACGAACAAACTGAAAATCTCCCATTGACTGGATCCCTTCCAGCTTTTTCAAATCCTCCTTCAGTTGCGCCACATCTTCACCCTTAGCATTTGCTTGAACTTGAAGAGCAAGGGCATGTATTTGATCATTCAAATAAACTGAAGAATCATGTTCTGCATTCTGCAAGTTCTGTACTTCACATCCTAGAGCATATATTTGACCCCGCATCTCTAAGAGAATATCAAGAATTCTACAAAAATATGTTGAATTATCAGTTTAAGTACTAGCTTCTGCATGATCAGATGGAGCATAGGCAGATGATGGCAAATCAGCATGGTCACACAAATTGGGGGATGAAACATCATGTCCCTCCTCAGGAAATTGAGAGGCATAGATGTCCTTTGGATCTACTGGAGAACGACTTATTCCTTCACCGGTGGCAGGGAATGAGGACGTTCCTCTTTTCTCAAGATCTCCCCCTATTTCCATGCCTTTAGGTGGAGAAAAGTGTTTCTCATGCTCTGCTTCCGCTTGATCTCCTCCCTCCTCCTCTTCTTCTTCTTCCTCAATTCTTTCCCCCCTACTTCTCTCTCCTCTACTTCTTTCTCCAAAACTTCTTTCTCTCCAATCCTCTGTTCTGTCTCATCTGTGTCTTTTTCCTGTCTCTCCGTCGATTTTGGAACAGAACGACTCAAGTTCTTCAATGCCATAGCAGAAATGGTGATATCATCCTCATCCTCTTCATCCTCAATAATGAGAGCTCTTCTTTTTCGTGGATGGAACAACCATGGGCTCCTTCCCTTTCCTCTTTGCAGCCGAAGAGATTTGATGAGTCTTGACAGGGGTTTTCTCCTTGAATTGTTCCAACGCCTTGTTGAGTTCTTTCATACGCATTTTAGAGACAATTTTCAATCCCACCACCATTTGATCGCATGATCGAACACAGAAAATCCGGGGAAGCTGAACATTCAAATGTCTGAATAACTTAGTCACAAGAGCTGGATAAGGAAGTTGACCATTGTCCTTCACCACTGCTCTGTACATGTGGAACATAATAATGTGTGGAAGAGAGAACTTTACATCAGCTTTGCCTCCAAGTTTGAAACGTCGGTTTTTGAAGTAGATTTTCGTCTGAGGCAGTTAATCACTTAATCACAATCATGTGAAGCAAAATGTTGGACGCATTCATCCTCAAATAGGAAATCTTTCCTTCCGTCCTTCAATCATTAACAAGTTCCAACGTTGCATGAGCAATAGACACACTGATAGGTTGATATCCCCCTCTTTCAACCCCAATCACATCAGCCAATGTATTCATGTCAACCACATAGTCCTGATCTCGAACACTAAAAGAGAACCTATTCGCATCCAAGAAACTGAGATTCGAATAGAAATAAGCAGTAAGTTCAGCATAAGCTTCTGTAGTTTCAGAACAAAACTGTTTGAGTTGAAGAAAACTAAATTTTTCCCGCAGATTGACATTCATAGAGTCAAGAAAATCAAAGTCCACACTTCTAGAGTTTATCACCCCACGCTTCAGCAACTTAGAGTACAGTTGCTTGTGTTCCTCCGATCGAAATAAATCCATCATTTTGCTTCGGATTTTTGCTGCAACACCAATTCTAGGTTTAAACTGACTGTACATCCTATCATCGTCATTTCCATTTGGTTGACTCAGCCCTCCAACACGTGGATCGCTTGGGATATTTGCTAATGCCTCTTATGCCGACCCAGCATGGGCAATTCCCAATCGTTCCATTGTGTGTAAAAAGAAAATTTCATTTCTATGCCCTTTGTCTTTAAGAAATTCATCAATGTAGTTCAACGGAGTACCACCCCTCTTCAAAGCATGATAAAGCTTGTAGGTAAAAGTGGGCTTAAGAGTTCTTACAGGTTCCACGTCTTCAATGATTTCTTCCTCTTCTCGATGTTCAACATCCTGAGGTCTAGATGGAGGAGATGGACGCTACTGAGAATGTTGTGGGCTTTGCTACTGTCTAGGAGATTCTTCTTTCTCGGTGAGATCAAAGTGCGTAGGCCCCTCACGCATTTGCTATGGTCCACTGTTCGCGATTCTCAAAGACTTTCTTTGAGACGACACTTTTCACAGTCTTTGAGAGATTCCAAGCTTGTTTCCCAAGAAAGATGAAAACTTTTCGAGGATTAAACAAGAAAAAAAGACCGAAATGGAAGATCTGTGCTCTCTTAGGGTTTTTGTGAGTAAAACAAAGAAGAACCGACAATATATAAGGCAGTCGAAGCGAGGCATATGGAACGTCGTAAAAAAGAAAATATAAATATGCATTTTTGAAAAATAACTGCCTTTTAAAAAAAAATAGATAACTGTCATTTTAAATAACTTCTTTTTCGAAAAAAAAAAAAAAGGATTGCAATAAACAAGGAAACTGGAAATAACACCAATCAATTTCGGATAGAAGATCGTACCTTTTCAAGATTTGATTCGAGAAATAAATTTCTAAAATAGAAATAACTTATAGTCGTAGAGTCTTGATTGTCTGAGTCTGAGAGACTTTAGACTTTCATTCTGAGTCTAAACATCTTCAGATTTTAAGATATTGAGACTGGAACGAATAATTTCAAATTGACTTTTCTCCGAAGACTTTGTAAATATATCTGCCAGTTGATTCTTTGAGTTAATAAACTGAATTGAAACTTCTCCATTTTGAACATGATCTTTAATGAAATGATGCAGAATCTCTATATGTTTTGCTCTTGAGTGAAGAATTGGATTCTTGGTGAGATTGATTGCACTGGTGTTGTCACATTTAATTTGAGTGCATGAATCTTCAATTCCAAAGTCTCTTAACTGTTGTTTTATCCACAGAATTTGTGAACAACAACTTCCAAGAGCTACATACTATGCTTCTACTGTAGAAAGAGATACTGTACTCTGCTTCCTTGAAAACCAAGATATTGTCCAGCTTCCAAGTAGTTGACAGGTGCTCGAGGTACTCTTTCTATCAACTCTGCATTCCGCTAGGTCTGCGTCTGAGTATCCAAGAAGAGTAAAGTCTCATTCTTTAGGATACTAGAGACCCAAATTTGAAGTTAAGGTAATGTATTTGATAATACGCTTTGCAGCACTTAGATGAGATTCTTTAGGGTCTGCTTGAAATCTGGCACACATACAAACACTAAATAATATGTCAGGTCTAGAAGTAGTTAGATAAAGAAGTGAACCAATGATACTCATGTATAGCTTCTTGTCAACTTTCTTCCGTTATTCATCTTTGTCCATCTTCAAAGAACTTGACATTGGTATATCAGTCTTTTTGCAATTTTCTAATCCAAACTTTTTGACAAGTTCTTTAGCATATTTTTCTTGATGAATAAAGATTCATTCCTTCTGTTGTTTCACTTGAAACCCAAGAAAGAAGGTTAGCTCACCCATCATACTCATTTCAAACTCATCCTACATAGACTTAGAAAATTTCTTGCACAGATTTTCATTAGAAGATCCAAAAATAATATTATCAATATAAATTTGAACGAGTAGAAACCTTTTGCTTTCTCTTTTGATAAACAATGTAGTATCTACTTTACCTTTGATAAAACCGTTCTGAATTAAAAACTTACTTAGTCTGTCGTACCAAGCTCGAGGTGCTTGCTTTAAACCATATAAAGCCTTTTTTCAGTCTGAATACAAAGTCTGGTTTTCTTGGATCTTCAAAACCGGGAGGTTGTTTCACATAGACTTCCTCTTGGATAAATCCATTTAGGAAAGCACTTTTGACGTCCATTTGGAATAACCTGAAATTCTTGTGACAAGCAAAAACAAGTAATAATCTAATTGCTTCTAACCTTACTACTAGTGCATAAGTTTCATCATAGTCTATCCCTTCTTCTTGTGTATATCCATTGGCCACAAGTCTTGCTTTGTTTCTTACGACCTTTCCTTTCTCGTTCATCTTGTTCCTGAAAACCCATTTAGTTCCAATGATAAACTTACCTTTCGGTTTATGAGTCAATTCCCATACATCATTAATGCTGAATTGCCTGAGTTCTTCTTACATAGTTTCAATCCAGCTTTCATCAGTTAAAGCTTCTTCTATGTTTTTGGGTTCTATTTCAGAAATACGAGCCACAGCACTAGACTCTTCGCGCCTTTTGGATCTTGTGCGAATTCCTTCATTAATATCGCCAATAATGAGATATTTTGGATGACTGGACTTATGCTTCTAGTTGCTGATTGATTTGTTAGAATGTTGATCATTTTTCTTATTTGAATCTTCGACGATCATTTGATGTTGGTCTTCTGAAGTCTGAGCTGCTTCTGAAGATTTAGACTTTGTAGAGTCTGGAGGAGGTTCAGATTCTTCAGGTTGAGTCTGAATTGATTAGTTTTACATAAAGTCTTGAAATTTGACGTTCATTGATTCCTCCACAGATTGAGTTTTCTTGTTGTAAACTCTATAAGCTTTGCTTGTGATAGAATATCCAACGAAGATGCCTTCATCTGATTTTTCTTCAAACTTACCAACTCGATCATTAGCATATTTCAATATAAAACATTTACATGAAAATACGAAACAATTGGCTTCTTTCCTTTGAATAACTCGTAGGGAGTTTTCTCTAGAATAGGCCTTAGAAAGACTCTATTAATAATATAACATGCTGTAGAAACTGTTTCAGCCCAAAAACGTGAAGAAATGTTACTTTCAATTAAAAGAGTTCTAGCCATTTCTTGAAGCGATCTATTCTTTCTTTCCACGACTCCATTTTGCTCTGGAGTATATGGAGAAGAGAACACATGCTGAAAACCAGATTCATCACGGAATTTTGTAAAGTCTTGATTTTCAAATTCACCTCCATGGTCTGTTCGTATACTCAAAATAACACACCATTTCTCATTTTGAATCTTTTTAGCAAACTTTGTAAAATAAGAAAATGTTTCAGACTTACTTGCCAAAAAATACTCAAGTGAATCGTGAATAATCATCTACAATCACTAAACAATATTTCTTACCTCCAATGCTCTGAGTTCTGTTTTCCCAACACACATGGTGTGCATAGATCAGACTTTTGGTATGACAAATTGGGTAGACCATGAACAAGCTTTTTTGCTGAAATTTTGGCTATTTGCATCATGTTGATGTGCCCAAGTTTTATGTGCCATAATTTTGCTTCTTCTTGAATTGAGATTAGACATTGGGTTTCATCTGATTTAACATTCAAGAGGTAGATATTTCCATGTCTACGACCTGTGAAAGACTGAGAGGAGTCTTTACTGGTTCTTGAACATATTCCCTCTTGAAAATTGATTTTGAAACCGGTGTCGCACAGCTGACTGATACTTAGCAAATTGTAGTTGAGTCCTTCCACTAAGGAAACATTACTGATCGTGAGGCTTCCAATCTTTACAGTTCCGTATCCCACAATTCTTCCTTTGCTGTTTCCTCCAAATGAAACTTTTCCATCATTAACTTGAACAATCTTTATGAAGCAATTTGAATCTCCTATCATATGCCTTGAGCATCCACTATCTAGGTACCATTTAATCTTTTTCTTGATAGTGACCTGCATTTAGAAAAGAGACTCAATCTTTCTTTGGTACCCATATTTTCTTGGGTCCATTGGTGTTAGTGTAATATATGGTCTTTGCCCATACATTCTTAACAAGTTTCCAAACCATAGGACATTCTTTCTCAAAATGGTTTGAGCTATTGCACTTAGAACATCTAAGAGCACTTCAACCTACTGGTTTTATAAAAAAAAATTTGGAAATGATTTTGTAAACATCTCTTGTAGGTATTTGCTTAATTCTTTCATTTACTTTAGGAAAATCAATTAGATGAATGGTTTCAGCAGTCATTCCTAAACCTGAATTGTTAAATTAAGGTCTTTGTGCTGAAAGAATTTTTTCAAGTTTCTCAGATCCTATAAAAAAATCTTTTAGAAATATTTGAGATGTCATTTTTCAAGAATGCATTTTCTTTTGAAAGATTATCTGTATTTTCTTTCAAAGTAGTAACACTATTGTCTAGACTTTTGACCTTTTCTTTCCAAACATTTTCCTGTTGCTTTAGTGCAGAATTTTCTCTTTTGAGTTCGGAAATCCTTTTGAGAGAAGTTTTGAGACTAAGACACAATTCATCAATGTATCTGGAGACTTTAGAATGAATATTTAAATTACTTAACTCGAATTCATTGTCTGAATCTGAGTCTATCTCGGAGTTTGAATCTGAGTCTGATTGTGCCATGAGACAAATATTGGCATAATCATCATCACTTTCTTCACATTCTGTATCACTCCAAGTTTCTGCTTTGAGTACCTTTCGATATTTCTCAGCTTTTCCTTTCTTTTTCCTCATAAGGGGACAATTGGGTCGATGTGTCCATTTTTCTTATATTCATCCTCAACAGACTTAGTCTGTTACTTTTGAAAACTTTGTTTCTTTGGATTGAATCTTCTCACATTTCTATTTAGCTTTCTAAATCTTCTTATCATGAGAGCAAGCTCCTCATAATCCATATCGTATTGAGAATCTGTGACATCAGAATCATCATTAGATTTTAATATAATGGATTTCTTACCTTTAGGATCTTCATCTTCATTGATTCACTTCACTTCATAAGACTGAAGAGTCCCAACAAATTCATCGACAGAAAGTGGCATAATTCTTTGTGTCTCCCTTATTAAGGTCTTTATGTGATTCAAATCCTTAGAAAGTCCACGCAGTAGCTTGTTTACTTTCATGAGATCAGAAATTGGTTGACCTTGATTTTCAAGATCATTCACGATTTGTGTAAAACGACTAAACATGTCAGTGATAGATTCTCCTGATTTCATTTTGAATGCTTCGTATTGACTAAGTAGAATGTTGATTCTGGTTTCTTTTACTCGATCAGTTCATTCATAGGTGATGTGTAATCCATCCCAGACTTCTTTAGTTGTATTACAAGAAGATATTCCGTTATATTCAGAGGGTGATAATGCACAATATAAAGAATAAATTGCTTTTGCATCAAGAGCTTGTCTCTTGGTTATCTCTTCTTGAGTCATTTCACTAGACTCAACGGCTTCTTTTCCTTTTTCTGAGACAGATACAGCTTTAGGAATAATTCCTTTGTCTACCACATCCCATTCCAGAGGATCCTTTGATCTTAAAAATGCCTTCATCTTGTTTTTTCATATGATGTATTCATTTCCATCAAAATAAGGTGGTCTGGTATTGCTTTGCCCTTCAACCAGTCTTGGAGCCAACATACTAGCCATGGATCTTTAACTCTGAACTAAAACACTTCAACTTAAGTGAGTACACAAGCTCTGATACCAATTGTGAAAGCTAGTATAAGCACCTAGAGGGGGATGAATAGGTGTAAAAACAATTTTATGAGATAAGTGTGCAGCACTAATCAACAATAGATTATGAAAAGAAAATTTGACTCTTATAAACAAAACGAGTTACGATCAAGGTAAAAGAGCGTAGGGAATAGAATATGAACACGGAGATTATAGTGGTTCAGCTTAATCCAAGCCTACGTCCACTCTTCCGCACTGACAGCCCACCGGTTGGATTTCACTATAAACAAAAGAGTTGTTATAGAAAAGCTCTTCCTTGATTCCACAGTGTAGAGACTTTACTACACTTCCTCAAGGTCTCTCAAAGATATAGACTCTCTTTTGCGTACAAGATTTCACTCAACAGTTTAATTGACAAAGAACAAGGGGCTTCAGACTTTGGAATTCTTCTATCGCGCACACGCTCGAACAACTGGAACGTCTTCCTTATATACTCATTTATGCCATCACACCCGTTGGCACTTACCAAATGATTTTTTCCAATCTACCCGTTGGACAAAATCAATTAGGAAGATCTTCGAGCTATTTAAGGAACATGACGATAGCCCATCAATCCTGCTCACCCATACAATCATGATCTAGGTTTCTATAAGTAGAACTTTCCAAGTATACTTCGCCAATCAACGGATCCATAATCCCTGAATCAATCTTGATTTGAATAATGAATTTCGGCATGCTATATCCAGCCAAGAGATCTTCTCCAGTCAATAAAGTCAAATCCTTAACGAAACATCCAGTTCTGGATAAGTCTTCTTCGACGGTCTAAAAACTGTCAATGAGGATAGACTTTGAGTCTTGAGTTTGGCACTCCGGAGTCTTCAAACTTTGATGGAAGAGTTTGCAAGTTTTCAGACTAGACTGATGGAAACGTTTTGTCAGCTTCAAAACACTCAATGAAGTTTTCTCCAACAACTATCCCCTTTTTTTTCTCCACTTCAACCGGCTTTCTCCATTGTTGAGAGGTCTTGAGAGCTTGAGAGAACCACAGGAAGGTAGCTAGCAACTGTTCGACCAAGCCCCTTACCTGTCCAAGCCTGCCGCCACCGTCCAGTGCCGCCACAAGCTCATGCACTAGCCATACGCCTGTGCTCGTTGTCCCGCCTCTCTGCTCGACATCCGCGCGCCTTCGTCCGTCCTAATCGCTGCTCGAGGTCGTCAGACCACCATTCGGCCATCTGTTGCTCGCCTACACCGCTGCAACCACCGTCATCCCTCCTTCGTTGTTTTAGCCACCAGTTCAGCCTCTGTCGACCAAGATTAGAAGCTAAAGACCAGCAAGGGTCTTAAAGCTTCGAGGCTGCTTTGGAGCCTTTCCCAGCCTTGAAAGGTGTTGCCACTTCGGAGTTTATTGATCCTCTCCGCCTTGCCGCCATTGTGATCCCATCGGATCGCTAATTCAGTGAGTTTACTCACTAATCTCCACTTAGTAAGTTAATTATGCTTAAGGGTTGATTAGTTTAGGTTAAACTCAAGTTAGGTGGTTAGTTAGAACAGATTAGCAATTTAGTTATTTGATATTGCATGTTAAGTGGTTAGAGTAGTGCAATTAGCAAGTAAATAAGTCGTAGTATTTATTTAGATAAGTTTGAAAAATTTTCGAGCCCATCTCGGCTTTTAATTAGGCTTTTTTGGCCTACGTTGCTATTTTTGGTATTTATTGAAAATTAATAATTAATTTTGGTAATTATTTAATTAATTATTATTTTCTGGAAATTAGACTGAGATAGCTGGTGACTAGAATTTCATGTTGATTGCAATGGTGTGATTGGTTTATTTAATTGAGTGCTGGTTTGTGCAATTTGAGTGTGAATTGTGATTTTGGGTATTTGTCCCAAAATTTAATAATTTTGATATTAATTAGAAAATACCGAGCATTGATTTACAACGTCAAAAATGTGTTTATGGACTATTAGAAATAATGGGATTTTCAAAAGGAAAAGTATTGTATTTTGGCTAAGGCCAACCATGTACCCACACATGATTATTTTTGTCAAGAATGATAAAAATGATGAAATTGTTAGATGATCAAGACAATATACTATATCAACCTGCGGGCTTTGATAAGTCAGCTTAGCGCAAGAAGTATACTGGTGTACTATATTAACGTGAGAGCTTGATATGTCAACTTAGCGCGAGCAGTATACCTCAGCAGTTTCTGGTGAGCATCGTTAGTATACTATATCAGCCTAAAGGCCTCGATATATCAGCTTAGCGCGAGCAATGGCCTCGATATATTAGCTTAGCGCGAGCAATGGCTTCGATATATCAGCTTAGAGTGAGCAATTTTTGATGTGATCGAACTTAATAAATAGTATTGAATGAGTGGAACGAGAGATAGTCTTGATGACATGGAATCGACCAAGTCAATTGATTGATGACTCGATCTGATTTGATGCCTTGATGTGCTAAAATGATTCGTTGAATTTATAAATTATATTGACTTGCAAGAGGGAATGGAGGCAAAGGCAAGTCCTCTAACTTGTCTTTGTGCTTAAGCAGCCCTTAAGGCATATTTTCTTCCTAGTCGGGACTTAGGGGGTGAACTTGTTGAGACGTTGTCTCACCCCATTGTGGGATAACATTTTCAGGTCCCTAAATGGCAGCTCCTCCCGAGCATTTTGGTCAGCCAAAGAAGGTCACAGAATATATAGTTTATATTCCACTTCATGGGAACCCATGGGGATGGGTCTATGAGCTCGTAAAGTCCGTGGTCTGGGTTGATGCGGGTCTACCCCGTAAGATATCCCATCGATACAGATCATGGTACCGTTGTGAGCGGAATGGGCAAAAAGAGAGCCCCATACCGGAATCTAAGATACGTGTGTATGTGTTGGAGGTTGCTTTTGGAAAAGGCACAGCGGATCCTCCCGGTGATTCGATGATAGACCCGAATCTTTCGGATCTAGGGACTCTAGAGTATTCAGCTGAAGACTCCAATGAGGAAGAGGATTTGTAGTTCTCTGAAACCCCCTCCCCTTTTTGCAGACCGTGTATATATCAACTAGTATTGTATATGACATAGTTTGATATATGTATATATATATAAGTGTGTTGTGGTTTGAAAAATTTATGGTCTTGCTTTTTTATCCCATATTGTTGTTTTTTAGGGATTTATTATCCGCTTCCGCATGCGCATTGAAATGAATGGGTCGGCGACGCGTCTTGGGACGTCACTATTTAATCAACCATAGAGCGATGCACGCTCGACGATCGGGGTGTGACACTTCATGTTCCCTCTGCCATTACCTTCCTCTCTAGTCTCTGCTCTCTCCTCTCTACAACGCTGCGACGCCCCCGAACAACAACTTGATGCTGCTCACCGCCCTTGATGCCGCCGTCACAACCCATGACGTCACCGCCAACGAAGGCACAAGCAGCATGGGCGTTCTTGCTTTCTACCAGTGGCTCATCGATTGGTACCCGAGCTCGATCGCAAGCGTCATCGAGGAAGAGCCACCCCTCAACGCGAACGGCGTTGTATAGCTAATTGACCCCTACAGGCCAAACCCTAACACTTGTGTTGTCGAGTTCTTTTGAATTTTGGTGGTCTTGAGCTAGAATTGTGAGAGGATTTACGTTGAAGGTAAAGAGAGAGAGTGAGAGAGAGAGAGAGTTCGTACAAATTTTTTTCAGCACACATGCTCAAGAAGTGAAGTTACCAAATTATTGACACTATTTTTTATTGTCTTTTGTGCCGAATGACGTTACTTATGGGGCCTCCAGGTTCTAGAAAGACCACATTACTTCTAGCATTAGCTAGGAAGCTCAGCAAAGCTGCAAAAGTAAGTATAAAGAAAGTACTTACAGAGTTGTCTTACTTTAGTAGTGAAATCTTTTGTATGAGTCACACAAAGAGCTTCTGAATCTCAATTCTCGAAAAGAGTCGCGTACAATGGACATGGGATGGACGAATTTGTGCTACAGAGGACATCAACTTATATAAATCAATATGATCTCCATATAGGAGAAATGACTATTAGAGAAACTCTGGCTTTCTTAGCCAGGTGTCAAGGTGTTAGCCACCGTTATGGTGAGTTTGCTCTATTTTTCTTGTTACCATGATTCAAAAAGTAAATTCTAGAAAAGTGCAAGGATTTAGAGGTATGGTACTATCGTTGTTTTTCAGATATGCTAGCGGAGTTATCAAGAAGAGAGACGGAGGCAAACACTAGACCTAATCCTAATATAGATATCTTTATGAAGGTGAGATATGAGACCGCAACTAAGGAACAGTCGAACAGCTTTCTGATTGCAAATTTTTCATGCTTATTCCTTTAATCTGATATGGAAAATATGGTCAAAAACATGGATTGATGTCTTTAAGAGCTTCTATGTATCTTAACCTTCTACAGGCAATTGCCTTAGAAGGGCAGAAGACTAATATTGTTACCAATTAAATACTCAAGGTACGAGCAAGAAAAAATACCTTTAGCCCATTATTTTGTCTTTTTTCCACGAGGACAAGGAGAAAACACAAACTAAAAATTTCTATTCTTTTTGCCATGCTTAAAATTTACTTTCCGGGACTTGAAATTTGCACCGACACGATGGTGGGAGATGAAATGATACAAGGCATGTCTGGTGGACAAAAGAAACGAGTCACAACCTGTAAGACCCAGAAGGCCGCTTTAGTATCCCATTTTGTTGGCTGATTGCAATGACGTTCTATAAAGTTCAGTTGGTTTTGTTCAGTTTCGTGTTGATATAAAATAGGGGAGATGCTAGTCACTCCAGCCAAAGCACTCTTTATGGACAAAATATCGACCAGCTCGGATAGTTCGGTAACATTCCAAATAGTGAACTCACGCAGATAGTCCATACACATCCTCAATGGGACTGCTCTAATAACCCTCCTCCAGCCTGCACCAAAAACTTACAACCCGTTTGATGATATCATCCTTCTCACGGATGGGCAAATAGTGTATCAAGATCCCCGAGAAAACGTGCTTGAGTTCTTCGATCACATGGGTTTTAAATGTCCTGAAAGGAAAGGAGCAGCTGATTTCTTGCAAGAAGTTCAGAGCACTAGGTGGTCTCGAGCTGGAATGATCATCCATCCTAGAATTTGTGCTATATGGAGGTAATGTTGTTGAGTTATAATCCAGCCAAGAACTTCTTGCATGGGAAATAATCTGCTTAAATTGCTGATTTTAGTGTGATGGTAGATGACTGTGTAGTTGTAATTTTAGATTCGAGAATTGTTGGAAGGTGCCAATCTTGATCTATTATGATTTGGATTTTATGATTGTAATGTGTGTTTTCACTATGCTTGGCTTATTGATGGATGCTTTGCTTCAAAATTTATTTGCCAAATGTTTAAATTCTAAGCTGAGGGTACTTTGTAACTATAGAAAATTCCAGAGTGATGGCGTTGTGGGTCCTATTATGGAGAAGTACGTCTTGGAAGTAAAAGTGCCGTCATAAGTTGGTGTAGCTATTTCTCGAGATAAGTGTTATGAAAGTTTTGTTTAACTAAAGATTAAAAAAAAAAGATAGTTAGAATCTAGAACAGACTTGGAATCTGTAATAGATAGGTTCCAAGTTTCAAGTTTCAACAAGTAAGTTCCTAATTTCAAAATATGAGAAATTTATACTCAAAAATAGGTTTCAGATTTCAAATTGAATTTATAAAAAAAACCTGAAATCGCTCACCTTTAACGCTGGGCGTCGGTACCCATGGCAATTCATCAAATTTCCTAGCAGATCTCGCCTCGGGAGGGTTTCCATATCGGCCACCGTCAAATCTGGGCTTGAAAAGATCTATCAGCGTGGAAGTCCGGCAGAGGTCATTTTCTTAACTTGACGTGGACGGCTCTGGCATTTCCCATTGGAAGATTCCATCAAGAGCGGGGCAGTTAGGTGATAACTTGTACTACTATATTGAAACGATATATTAATCCCGGGCGTTGCTTAGCGATTGCGCTTTTAGGACAAGTAAATCAATGATATTAAAACCAAAATCTATAGTTCAAATTCTTATAATCCTTTCAGCATTTATGAATTTATAGGATCACCAAGTATGCACTCAATGCTAGAGTTTCGCATTATGATGCTACGCTTCATGACAGGCTAGATTAAATGCAATTGTAATTTATGCCCACTTGTACGTTGTCCGTTATACTTCCACTTTTTGGTAAGAAAAGATCATTGTTTGACAAAGGTAAACAGATGCAAGATCCAGAAATAATCGCAAACTCTTTAGTACATGCATACATATAGCATGGGTTCAGTCTCATTACTATTATAGGATCTCATAGAATGCAACTATTTCAATCAAAGTAATTAACGCCAGATTATAGCAAATACTACAGCACAGCATTGCAAGGACTACGATAGACGCACCCCATACCCATTCACATACACATTCACATGCCTATAATGTGGCTTCATTTGACGAATGTTATTCTTCACCTCACACAAAGTTGGACCAATGCATCAGCCACTTCATCTAATTCTGCCTCTCCTTTCTTCCTAATACTGTCGCTCATTTCTTTTGTCTTCTTCCTCATGCTATCTCCATCTTTCTCCACCACCACATCTTTGATCACCTTCGCTATCTCCGACCTCTCAAGCTCTCCGCTCTTATTTCTCTTCACCTCCAATCCAACCCCAACCTGCTCAACCAACCGAGCATTCATTGGCTGATCGAGTTGCATTGGCATCGCGATGATCGGGACCCCAGACTTCATGCTCTCCATGACGGAGCCCCATCCACAATGACTCACAAACCCACCGATGCTTGGATGCTCCAGAATCTTTCCTTGTGGTGCCCATCCATCTATCACCGATCCTCTATCTCTTACTCTTTCCAAGAAGCCCCCGGGCAATGCCTCTTCAAGCTCAATGCTCTCTCCTACAGGAAACCTAATGACCCAAAGGAAGTTGACATTACTGAGCTCCAATCCATGAGCAATCTCTTCTCTATCTTTCTCAGTGAGAAAATATTCAGTACCAAATGACACGAAAACTGTAGATAGTTTATCTCTCTTGTCAAGCCACTCAATGATGCTATCTCCATCTTCTATATTGCTAGGGTCTTCCACAAGTGGACCAACAGGCACCACTTTTTTCCCCGAGTAACTTGAGAGATAATCTATGTACTTCCCTTCCAGCTCTCTAAAGGTCTTCGTCAAGATGAAGTTGGAGGACCTCTCAACACATTGTGGAGCCCTATAATCCGCAGCATCCCGAGAGTCTTCTGCTGCCTTAATGATTTTCGCCAGCTCGTAATCATGGAGAAAAATTTCTCCAAACGGGAACTCATTGCAGGTGTTCTTCAACACATGGAGCATAAATGAAGACGACCCTGCACCAGACATGAAGAAGACGACCGACGGCACGCCATGAGATTTTGCTACTTCTGGTGCCCATGGTTGGAGAAAGTCATAGACGAGCAAATCGGGGCTGAGACTCTTGACGATATTGTTGAAGCCAGGGCTCGCCATGTCAAAGGCCAACATGAGGGTTTTCATGAGGTGGGGAGGCAAGCCTTTGGTTGTGTGATAATGGGGAGGGAGGTCAGGCAAAGAAGGGATGTGAAGCTCGACAAGTTCAATGGAGGATGAATATTTCTTGGAAATCTTGGGTTTGATGGAGCTGAGGTTGACTGGAGTGGAACACAAATGAATGTGGAAGTTTCTCGCGGAAAGCCTCTTTGCTAGCTCTAAAAATGGTGATATGTGGCCATGAGCAAGCCATGGCAACATCAAAACTTTAATGGGTCTCTGCATATTGTCCATCCAGATCTCAAGTCTCTCTCTTGTTTCTTTTTTCTTAACTGTCTATCTCCAATGGGTATATATAGCAGTGGAGAGAAACAGACGATACAGGCCAAACCACACTGTCTGACTGAGGTTGGAGAGAGAGAGAGAGAGAGAGTCGTGAAATGTCTGACTAAGGTTGGAGAGAACAAAGAGAGAGAGATGCCAAAAGAAAAACTAACATTTTTAGGCTTTATAAAACCGGCTTTGGCGATCGGAACTCAATAGGGGTGTGCAACGGGAACCGCCCGAACCGAGAACCGGCCGGACCGGACCGAACCGGCCGGTTTTGGGCGGTTCCCACGGTCGGCGAGTCCGGTTCCCGGTTCCTAATCTTGGAACCGGTGGCGGTTGGTCCGTTCTAAGGTGGGAACCGGACCCGAACCGACCGACCGGACCGAAACAAATTTTTTATATATAATTTATATACATAGAATTAATAAAATATATAAACATGATAACTTATTGCAACTAAAATTGCAATTTGAGGTAGCATCATCTTATGTGGCCAAGAGACCATTAAAACTATTTTTATTACTCTTTTATTTATAGAAAAAAAATCTCCTTGTTAGTTTTTGTTGGAAATATGATTTGTTTTTTTATTCTAATTATCTAAATACGGTTAATTGATTCTATGAATCCATGAGATTGGATATTAGGACAGTAGTATAGGAAACATCATATTTTGTATATTCTTTCCTATCGTACTCTTTTCTTGTATTATTAATAGGTGTGTAATACATGTACAAACACGGCAATACACAATACATAAAATTCCTCCAATTCCTTCTCAGTTTTTGTCAATTTTCTTTCTCATTTTCTATCAGTTTCATCTTCTACTTGATGTGGGACTAAGGTTCCAAGAGATCCACAAGGCACTTCAAGCCTCCAAGAGTCCCACGTTGACTAAACATTTAAAGAGCAGAGATTGTCTATAAAATCTAAGCCATGCATAACTTTTAGCCAAATTATTCACGGCTTTCATGGTTAAAGTTAAGTGTGAACCACATTTGAATATTTTGCACGTGGAAACATATGTGATTAGTTTTGTTGAATTGCTCGAAAACCGAATTTGATTGATCGGTTCGGAGCACGGTCACTCTTTAGTGCAAAAAAGTAGAGCCGATTTTGTTGGACCGGACCGGACCGGACCGGAACCGAAGGTCGGTCCAGTTCCCGGTCCTAGGACCAAACGGTCCGGTCCACGGTTCGCAATTTTGGGAACCGGTGCTCCCGGTCCGGTTCCCGGTTCCAAGGTGGAACCGGACCGAACCGGGAACCGATCACCCCTAGAACTCAATGGCTCCTGGAGTGGGGGCAATAGACGGCTTGCTGCACAAAGAGCAAGCTGAAATCAGTAGCAGAACAGGGACCGGTGCAGAGCCTTCCTCGATGAACCCCTCGAGAAAGCACTACGAAGGACGAACTGAGGGCAGAACCGGTGGATCTGCAGCTGGGAGGCCAAGTGACGTTCTAAGACCTCCAACCCGAGCGGAGAGCGTTAGCGAGGAGGAACGATCGGAGAAAGGAACAGAGCACAGGCGTCTTCGACCGAGCGGTGAGCTGAAACAGGGGTTTGTTGGGTTGGCCACCAGAGGCAACGCCGGTCCACGGAGCAGAGAAGAAAGAGAGGAGCCGAGATCTTGGCGCAAAGAAGGACCGAATCAGAGGGGTGCTGGACAGAAAACCCACGAAAATACCAGATCTGAAACCCACGAAATCGAACCACCTCAGCAATGGATTCCACCACACGAAGGAGCTTGGAAGATTTAATGTAGATGGGACGCACGAACCTGGTTTGTTGAGGAACTCCATAGCTTGTGTGCGCAGAGATTCGGAAGGGAGGTTGGTGGAAGGCATGGTTAAGGAGATCAAAGCTTCTTCTCCCCTTATGCCGAAACCCTAGCTTTATGGGAAGCATTGGCTTTTTCTACCCGAAAAGAGACGAAGCACTCATCTTTTGAGTCAGACAGTTTGCATCTTGTTCAAGCCATGAACAGATCAGATCAGCTGAGTTGGAAATCCAACTTATTATCAGTAAATGCAAGGAAAAATTGCGGGCTTTCACAAATTTTCATATAGCCTATTATTTTAGAGAGGCTAATATGGTTACAGATTGGGTTGCTAAAACTTATAAGAAAAAACACTTGCCTCTGGATTGGGTCTTATCCCCTCCCCAAACTTTGCTAGACCTATTATATAATGATGCCCATTTATCGGACCTCTCATTTTTGCATACTTAATGAAATTTGCATATTTTTGAAAAAAAAAAATTGGCTTTGAATTTGATTTGATTGATCCGGTGCCTAAGTGGTTCTTTACTCGAAGAATCAAACCATTTCCAATGAGGTAATAATTTATATCTAAATATTTTCATGATGATAAAAATATTTTCTTGTTCATTACAAATGATAGGAAAATATTTTTCAAATTAATCATTTTCCGTAAAATAAACATAACCTTAATTAGGTTTAGTTGGTTTTGGTGGATCGAAATAGAATGAAGTAAGCATTTTGATTTCGTGGATTTTTAGTCCCTACCATTCCATTAAAAGGTTTATTTGGGAACCATTTTCCGAATGAATTTTGGGCTCTAAAGGCCCTTAAGCAAATTTGAGTACCGTTTGACAAATCTTTTCCAAAGATTTCTCTTAAAAATTAAATCAAACGCATCAGATAAAGTGAACGATCACATGACCTAACTTAGGAGAGGGACCGTACAATGTGACTTGTTACAAGTGAAATATCACGGACCACCTTAGGAGAGGGACACTACCCTGTGACTTGTTACTTCACCATAGTTTTGACAGTTCATGAAGAATGGAGTGGTCCAAGGAGGGCGGCTAGCAGACAAATCTAATCTCGCCCTTCAACATCAATAGGTAATTCGGTAGCAGACTCTACTGCCACCTAGAGAAAACAAAAGATAGATGATTGAAACTTCATGATGTAGAGTGAAAACAGACGATAAAGCTCGGATAAAACAATCCACAGCACGCTTCCAGAGTTTAGAGAGAACTCTCTTTAAGTTATTCACAAATTCAATCTTCAAGGGATGAATTATAGCAAACTCAAGCCATGCGTGGAGACCTAAGGTAGGGAAGCAATAAAAATATTTAAACTAGGATATTCTAACTGATTAATAACTATCGCCCTTATTCGAATAAAATCAAGCCAAGATTCAAGAAATGACAAAGATAAGGAAATAAAGGTGAAATCACCCTTTCTAAATTATAAACGAAAAAATCATCAACATATTAAAAATTAAATCCAAAGCTAACTTCCGTTATTGCGTCCAGCAGCATATTCTCTCTATTTTAAGGAACCCCTCTTGAATTTCTATCCAAAAATCATCAACAAATCAAAAATTCTCGATTGCCCTCCGCATTATATTCCCTCTGTCGGGGAAAAAAAAAATCGACCTCGAGATCTAAAATGTTGGATCATTCCGTTAAGCAATTATTTTTCAATCCACATAAGGTTTGGATCAACATCCACACGGCCATCGACTTTTCCTTGCTTCGAGAAGATGGATCACCTTGGTTTTGCAAGTGAACCGTCAACTAAATCAAATCGATTTCGGGAGAAATTAGTGCCATGATGCTATTCTTGCTCGTGTCTTGTTGTCAACCCCTGCCATAAGTTTACTCTTATCCCTTAAGATGCGTTTCTTTGATGGAAAATAAATAAGTTGAAATTCTTAAAAATGATCATTTGTATCATTTACAAATTTGTCTAGAGTTAGTCCCATTTGGGTTTCCCTTAGACCAAGCCGCTCTGCAAATTTGTCTAGAGGTTGCCTCGAATCCTGTTTTATGGTCTGTTGATATGCCTTGAGACGAGTCCCCAAGGGCCGCATCCCCTGATCTTCATTAGCAGGACGGTTCGTCCCGTGACCCTCCAAACCAGACATGGCTCCGAACTAGGAAAGCTGATTTTGAAGACAAACGACGCGGTCCAAACCACAAAATCACACATTTGATGAACACGATTAACCAAATGGATAACAAAAACAATTCTAATATGCCAAGTATCTGTTCGATATTAGTTTTCTGCGGGGTTTCGACTACTAAAAAGGGTAATTAGTTTTAAAGGTGTTTATCCAGCACTTTAGCGCTACAACGCATCCACAGTTACAGCAACTTCCAGCAGCTTTTGAGAAGTTGCTCCACCTAGCTTTTAGGTACCGCGGTCGTTGTATTACCAATCAATCGTACACGTCACAAAATAACCACACGGCAACCAAGCTATAATTTAATCACCAATTATCCAAACGAGCTTTAAGAGATTGTGACACAGTTTGGATAGATATTCTATAATATATGCTTTTGTTTTCCTTTTAGGCTCCTTTAATTGCAAAAATTCAGTAAGTTGAAAAAAGATTTCGTAATTTTGATTTTTTTTAATCAATTAAGCATATGAGCTAATAAAAAAAAAATACTTCCACCACTTATATTTAAGTGTAAAAGAATTTCATTAATAAGGAAAACATTTTTGGTGAACTCATTTTCTAAATGATATAAACGATTAAGAAGCAGAAAATATTTTTGAATGGTTGATTTTCTGCTAAACAAATGGAGTAAAGATTTGTTTCTTTTCTTGACAAATAAAGCTTTAATATCATCCTTTTGAAAGGGCTTTCCTAGCATTATATCTTTTGGGCCACTATGAAAATAACGGTATTTTATGAATCACAAATTCTTGAAGTAGACCCCGTCATAATTTTTAATTATTTATTATTTATCTTTTTATGATTCAGAATAGATTGTTAAAACATTCATATAAGCATTTTTCCTTCCGAAGTTGTTGAATTGTGCATGTGCAAGCTTAAGTAGCTTAGATCGTTAGAAAGCCATGTGTTGTATGGAGTCATGGACCTTTGGGCCTTTGTTCTTGTTTAATGTAGGTGATAAAACGGGCCATTGATCCATATTTCAACTCGACTTTAATGGCTTCAGTGATATATGGATTGCCTAGGATTTAGAAAAAATAGGAATGGGTCTGACAAACCAAAGACCAACTAACGGTAGGTTCAATTTATGTTTGGAAAGAACCCACTTTCAACCTGTCTAATAGAAGAGTAACAATACTTGGGGCATCTTGCTCTTGCACTCTCTAATATAATAATAAAGAAAATCAGCCGTATTAGTTTCTTCAATAACATGTAGGACCAAAACATACATGCATACATATTGAGATATTAAATGTAAATCACATTGTTTTTCTATAGTCCAAATTTCTTATAATAAATACTTAAATACTCAATTATAGGAATACAAATGATAAAAGGAAGAAAATGAGTCAATGTTATAAAACAATTTCGTGTATATTAAGCCGAAGTAATGATTTTCATTTGCAGTAACAATGGTGGCAAAAACTCATAAGTGGACACGCTCCCTCACCCCCGGGAGATATTTTGTACCGAACCCATCACCACCAAAGAGAAAAGAAAAAATACCAATGCTCATGAATCAAAGCATGTAAGGTATAATGAATTGGTCAATGCAGATAAGGAAAAAAAACTTAAGGATGATAACGTCAGATTCCTACGTAAATATTCTCTGATCATAGGTTGCATGGCCTCATAATCTGTTGATCACATTTTCTCCCCTTTTTACTTTGCTACATAGCTTTCATTGCCGCGTGGCAGCATCCATATCACGAAGTTACTCAATGTCTAAGGAAGTTATTTAACCTGGACACGAGATTGTAAGGAGATCATTCTACCCATTCTCTATCCCTCCCAGAAAAAAAAAAAAAAACAAGCACTCTCATTTCGAATTTCACACACCAGGTGATGTCATAAACTATAAGTACTCCAGCGGCTCCTCTATAGTAAGATCATGGATCTGAAAGAATTCTAGTCTTGCCTGTAATGAGGAAAAAAAAAACATTAAAACGAGTTATTAAAATGCTTGTGTAACCATACAAACATTTATATAGTGCATTATCTCAAATTCAAGTGTTTCTGAATTCTTTCACAAACTCCGTACGTATAAAAGTAAATAACTGGAAATGTGAGAAATGGGTTCCATCTCAAGCACTCTCTGCTAGTCAAAAAGGAGAGGGAGTAGGCGTCTACTAGCTTCTTTCTGCATCTCTCTGTCTTTGACATGCTTAATGGCACATGTTATATCAATCAAGTTCAAAGTTTTCCTATTGACTGCCAGGAAAATGTACATCATGTCCTTAAACTAGGACTGAGTTTCCCACAATGACATTTGTCCTATCATGATAAAGCTAAGCGTAAGCCACAGACGACAGGTTTGAATTGCTAAAAAATACAGGCTCGACTTTGCAGGTTCGTCCCACTTGAATTTGCTCAGATACTTGATATTTTAGAGATCATAATCAAATGAGGATCCAACCTCATTGGGATTAAAACTCCTCATCACAACCACAGGGAATGGGTGGCTCCATACCTATCAATGGCCTTGACCACCACATTGGGATCGAACCTCCTCATCACAACCACAATATACACTCTAATGACAATAGTCCCAAGACAGATTGACGGGCCATTTATGTGAAAAATTGGCAGGACAACCAAATACACATTCTCGGAGTCTGGGTACTCGTATTGAGAGGTTTCGAACCTTGCAAAGAGCTTCCACATGGCGATGAAAGTACCATGTGTGAGCACAACCCATTTGCTCACGGCCATAGTGTCGGATGAGTACACTACAGCCCCAACACAGAAGCACCAACGATGAATGCAGAGCGGGATGAGGAAGCACCAGAAGCACTAGCGATGTGTCGGAGGCGGCGAATCTGAGCTCGGATGCAACGGGCAAGCTCTTGGGAGGGAGAGATTTTCGAAAGAGGGCGTTGTGCGGCTTGAGGGAGTGGCGACGGCGGAGGTAGAGACGGAGGCAATGTGCCAAAGGCGGCGGATCTGAGCTCAAACGTGACGGGCGGGCTTCTGGGAGGGAGAGATTTTTGAAAGAGGGCTTCGTGCAGCCTGACGAAGTGGCTCCAAGACAGCGGAGGCGTCGTGCCGAATGCGATCGGCGAGCTCTTGGGAAGGAGAGATCTTTCATAGAGAGATAGAGAGGGAGGGAGAGGGAGGGTGACTTCGTGCGGCTTGATGGAGAAGACAGAGAAGAGAGAGGGCGCTTCAAATGCGAAGGGCGGGAGAAGACATATAAAAGGACGTAGCGATTAGTGAAGAGAGGAAAAGAGAAGGCAAAATTTTTGGCTTCAAAAAAGTGGGACCTGGGCTCCACGTGGAGCCACATGGCAGAATGTGTCGCCTCTTGATTGGGCCGGCGCACGGTGACTTGGCGCGCCCGACCCATCCAATATTTTCTCATGACAAGCAGTAGTCACTAGACAAAAAGCAAATCGGAGAAGCAGGTGGAGATGCTTCGGGTTGATTCTATTGATAGCCGACATTCTTATGATAAGTCCTTTTATTTTACCGAATCTCACGCCCGTTGTTTAATTCAATCTGTGGATCAATATCGTTGGCCGGGACGTGCCCACATTATGCATTTATGCCCCACCACCTTCGACGTAGTTATATCATGAACATATTTTGACAGACATCTAAACATTTAAAAAACCTGAAATGGTTGATAAATGAAAGAAAAAAAAAAGTTACTGTTTTTATCTTTGCAATATTTCCTAGGATCTGTATTTAAATTTTGTAGTCTTGTATCAAATAGAAGTTATTTCACAAAATATGTCCTTTCTCTTTGCAATATTCACAATATTAACGTGAAACTTAAAATGAGAATATCTATGTATGATGTCACGATAGATTCTCTTTGCTTGGACTAAGTCGAATTGATCAAGTAAGGCCAAAGCAATGGGTCTAATAAACCAAAGACCTACTAATGATAGGTTCAATTTTTATTTTTATTTTAGGTAAAGGGTAAGAGATATATTGACTTTTAAACTAAGAAGCTATACAGCAGTACAGCAAGGGTTCTCAGCACCAAAAATCTTACACTCATGATGACATAACAAGTCAAGACAAGCGGAAAGGTGTCGAGAGCAAAAAAGAACAAACAGCAAAAGAACAGAAACAAAGTAGCCAGACAGCAACAAAGAGACAGCCAAAAACATTGGCCAACAACAGAAGAGGGGAGAGGCAAGCAACCACCAAAACAATGACAGCTCACACAACAAACAAGTCACAGACTAAAAGCAAACTAGGGGGACGACAACACCACATTTGAAGGTCACATGACAGCAACTTTGAAGGAGCAAGATAGCCAGAACCACCTCAACAGTGCCTCTGACGAATAGGAAGCAGCTGCTTCATCAAAGAATCCATAACCGCACCAGCAAAGAGAACCTCCGAGAGGAAAAGGAGGGTTGGGATAACCTCCTACTATGCCTGAAGAAACCGCGACCTGGCATCTTGCTCTCACACTTTCAACGTGTATAATCGAAGAACCCACTTTCAACTTGTATAATCGAAGAGTAATAAAACTAAGGGCATCTTGCTCTCGCACTCTCTAATATATTAATAAAGAAAATCAGCCGTATTAGTTTCTTCAATAACTTGTAGGACCAAAACATTCATACATATTGAGATTAAATATAAATCACTGTTTTTTTATAGTCCAAATTTCTTATAATCAATACTTGAACACACTCAATTATAGGAATGCAAATGATAAAAGGAAGAACATGACATGAGTCAATGTTATAGAGCGAAATTTCGCGTATATAAAGCCGAAGTAATGATGACCTTGATCTTTAACTTACACTTCAAAGATGAGATAAGATCCTTATTCTTCAGATTTTTGGGCCTATTGGGCTCTGGTTGCGCACCATGACTACTTCTTGTTTTCCTTCTTTATCAGGCGCAGAACATAAGTAGACGCGGATGTCTCTATCGGCGAATCGCTTGGAGAGCTCGAGGAATGGAGAGATGCGGCCATGAGCAAGCCATTGAAGCATGAGAATGCTTGTGAATGGGTCTCTCTGCGGGCTCATTTCTTGTTTTTTTCTAGTTCACTCTGTTTTTGGGTGTTTGCTCTAGGGTTGGTTTTTGAACGTTCAGCAAGTGTGCATAGTTATATGGGAAGAGGACGGTGATTCAGAGGCTATCTTTGCATGCGGTTGTGCGCGCATGAAACGTGGCCAAGAGGTGGAGGACAGAAGCGGAAACATTGCGTTGATGGACATGCATGGAAGCAGGTCTAAAGGGCTTAGTATCAGTATCATGAAGCGAGTAACGACCCAATAATGTTGGATACTCTAAAATTGATTTACTTCCCTGATGTATTAAACAACGTTACAAATTATAACTAGGGCTCAGTAATATCTTTATTTGTGATTTTGAATACCAACATGGCAAGACTAAATTATGCATGACCTTTTGTTGTCGGTAATATCAACTCAAGTCAACATTCGAAAAAGGTTGTAGGATTTCTCTGCCCTCATACGCGGGGACGTACGTATATATTGCAATCCGAAAACGAAGCTGCTCTAGGAAAAAAAAAATTCCCGGCAAAAAATTTGACCTTCTGCATACACGATTATTGAAAGCTACAACATAAACTCAACGAACAGTCAAACGCTACCAGTCGCTACTCCGCAAAGCTTCACGATCGCATCCTCCACTTCATCAATCTCTTCATCTCCTTTGTTCCTAATGCCGATGCTCACTTCTTTGACCTTATTCCTCACACGCTCCCCACCTTCCTCCACCACAACGGCCTTGATCACCTTCGCAATCTCCTTCCTCTCGAGCTCTCCACTCTCATTCCTCATTACCTCCAATCCGACCCCAACGTCCTCAACGATCCTTGCGTCGAGTGGCTGGTCAAGATGCATCGGCATCGCAATGATCGGGACCCCGAACTTCATGCTCTCCATGACTGAACTCCATCCGCAGTGACTCACAAATCCACCAACGCTTTGATGTGCTAGAATTCTAGCTTGTGGTGCCCATCCCTCTATCACTAGTCCTCTATCTCTCACTCTTTCGAGAAATCCCCTAGGAAGTGCCTCTTTAAGCGTGATGTCCTCTTCCACAGGAAATTTAACCGCCCAAATGAAGTTGACACTGCTAAGCTCCAACCCATAGGCTATCTCTTCTCTTTCCTTCTCCGTGAGGAAGTACTCCGTGCCGAAGGACACGAATATGGTCGACGATCTTTCTTTTTTATCAAGCCACTCAGTTATGTGATCCCCATCCTCTTGGACAGGATCTTGAACCAGCGGGCCGACGGGCACTACTTTCTTCTCCAAAAGATCACTTAGGTAGTCGATGTATTTGCCCTCCAATTCCCTAAAGGTCTTCAGGAAAATTAGGCCCGACGATTGGTCAATGCACCGCATGACCCTTTCCGTGTCGCTCATGCCATTCTCTGATGCTTGTTCCATTTGGTTCCTATACTTTGCCATCCAGTGGTCTTGAAGACGAATCGCCTTGAAAGGATACTCATCGGCCGGCCTCTTGATGGAGTGGAATACAAATGAACTCGCCCCTGCTGCCACGCTCGCGAAGTTGACCGCCGGGATGCCATGCGACCTCGCAACTTCCGGCGCCCACGGGAGGAGATAATCAAAGATAAGCATATTGGGTTGGCGATCAGAGATGATGTCAGAGAGGTTAGGGCCCGCCATGTCGAAGGCCATCTTCAGTTTCGGCATGAGGTGAGGCGGCAAGCCCCTAGTCGTGTGGTATTGAGGAGGGAGACCAGGCAAAGATGGGACATGGAGCTCCACGAGCTCAATAGCGGAGCAATATTCATGAGGGATTTTGATGGAACTAAGGTTGACAGGACTTGAACATAGGAAGATGTGGAAGTTCCTTTTCGAGAGCTTTTGGCTAGCTCTAGAAACGGACCTATGTGACCATGAGCAAGCCATGGAAGCATGAGAACACTAATGGTTCTTCTTGTCGTAGCCATGCTCGATGTGACTTTTCGCGTGTGCGACTCTCTTAGCTAATTATTGTTCGCCCTAAGCTTTTGATCATTTTGGATTCAGATGGCAATTTATAGAAGAATGGCGTATTTGATCATCTGTCACGGGTTCCTTCTTCTTTCTTTAATATTTCTCTCTGTCTTTGGCCAAACAAAAAGGCTGACTACTCCAATTAGGATTTGGTGGCATTTACGTAATGGCATATGCGGGAGAGAGATGGGATCGTCAGCCGTGACTCCATGAGAAATATGACATTTCAAAGTTTGTAGACTTCTTCAAGTCAAGTGAGGGAAGACAGCATTCGCATAATATTCAATGAACACTGATTTGACTAGTTTCCGCTCGTGAAATCCCAAAAGATGGCTTATAGATGGCATTCAATGATTGTTTTAAAAGAAAAATGGCAAATCAACTTGCATTATGCGACTTGTTCAAAAGTTCTTGTCATTGTTGACAGGTTCAACCAATTATCATCAACTTGGTAAAAGTGATATATGTGTATAAATGCTTGCTCTTATACATAATAATAATAATAATAATAATAATAATAATAATAATAATAATAATAATAATAATAATAATAATAATAATAATAATAATAATAATAACAATAATAACAATAATAATAATAATAATAATAATAATAATAATAATAATAATAATAATAATAATCATAATCATAATAATAAATAATAATAATAATCATAATAGTGATGATGATGACGACGACGACGATGATGATAAGGAATAAGGCTTGCTCATACATACATATATACATATACATTATATATATATATATAAAAAGCATGGTTTGATTTTGTGAATGCAAAAAGAAAACCTAATCCTAAAAATTTTACAATCTTAATGGAGAATTTTTAATATATATGTTTTTAAGGTACTACAAAGTACAAACCAGTTACCTACCTACACTATGCCGTATAAAGGTTACATTCGAACTTTGATGTCCACCTCCGAAATTATTACTATAATTTCAAATGTAAGTTATTACTATAACTTCTAGCTAGTATATAAGAATGAAATTTCCTAATTACAATTACGTTATTTATCTTCTTTATTTTCTTATGTTACCGTGAGTTTCTAGAAATGTAAAGATTAAGCTGTTGGGAGAGACTCCTCAATTTGTGCGTGCTACAAATTGTCATAGAATGAGATTCTGCCAGCCTCGTGACCTAGGTGGTTACGAATCCAACGTTTATTGCTAAAAGTTTTCAATTTTACCAGCAGAATGTCATACCATTCTTGTTCAACGCAGTCGAATTCAACAATCCTCGATGATCTAGGTGGTTACAAATCCAACGTTTATTGCTAAAAGTTTTCAATTTTACCAGCAGAATGTCATACCATTCTTATTCAACGCAGTCGAATTCAACAATACCTTTTTCATGGTCAAAAAGAGGAAGCTTCTGAACTTGGAACGAAAATTATTCCACACATGACCTCTGGTTAGTAATTTAAACCCGCCAAGTACATCCTCTGCTTCGATCAGAATGCTACCGGTGTCGAAAATCCGACTCCTGCTCTTGGGTATGTGCCGCCGGGGATTTGGTAGTAGTAACACATCATTCGAATCTTTAAAATTGGCCACTCAACAATAATTTCAAAGACTTATTTCTTTTTTTAATTTGAGTCATACAAATGAAATAATTACACATACAAATTGAAACTTATGAGAATCTAAAAATAATTACCTGAGTAAAATTATCAAAAAAGTTCCAAACATATTGCACCTATGCCAATTCAATTAGAAACCTTTTTAATTTGGCATAGTCCGTTGTATATCTTTTGACTATTTGATAATTTAGTTATAAACTTTTTAACTATACCAATTGAATTTTAAACTTTTTAACGATTTTTAATTTAGTTCTTCCAACTAACTTTGGTCGGAAATAGCTAATGCGATTGTCTAGTCAACACTGATCATCTTAAGTGGCAAGACTAGCGCATGGACATTTGGCAATTTAATTTTATCTTTAAATACCAAAAAAGGTTATATATTAGGCTTTGTCTGGCATCTCTTTGTCTGGCATCTCTTTGGAAGACTACGTAGAAAACCGAATAGGATAATAATGATGTAGTTTATTCTCGGACTCCATATTCAACCCGAGAGTTGCTTAACAGTTAAAACTTGCAGGACAAATTAATCATGATATTATAATCAAACTATCTTCTTCTTCAAATTCTTATATTCCTTTCAATTTGTACAAAAACTTATAGGATAACTGATTCTACAACTCAATTTTAATGATTTGCATCATGATGGTGCCACTTTTGAAAGGCTTGCAATTTATGATGGTACGTTGTAAATTCATCGGCATATGCATAATTCTGAACAGGGCTTCTTCCGCTGTCTCATTACTATTATAGAATCTAATTAAAATGCCACTACTACAATACAAATAATCAACAAGTTACTAAACATATCGAGAAAAACTTCACAGCATTACGATGGCAAGGTTATTGTCAGGGGACCATAGACGCACACGATAGCCATACACATGCCATTACATGGCCTTCATTTTGACACATATTCTTCTTTATATCCCACACAAAGTTGGACTAAAGCATCAGCCACTTCATCTAATTCTCCCTCTCCCTTATTCCTAACACTGTCACCCATTTCTTTTGCCTTCCTCCTCACACCGTCTCCATCTTTCTCCACCACCACATCTTTGATAACCTTCGCTATCTCCGATCTCTCAAGCTCTCCGTTCTTATTTCTCTTCACCTCCAGTCCAACCCCGACATCCTTGACCATCCGTGCATTTAACGGCTGATCGAGTTGCATCGGTATTGCGATGATCGGGACCCCAGATTTCATGCTTTCCATGATGGAGCTCCATCCACAATGACTCACAAACCCACCAATGCTCGGATGCTCCAGAATCATTCCCTGTGGTGCCCATCCATCTATCACCAATCCCCTATCTCTCACTCTTCCAAAGAACCCCTCAGGCAATGCCTCTTCAAGCTCAATGCTCTCTCCTACGGGAAACCTAATGACCCAAATGAAGTTGACATTGCTAAGCTCCAATCCATAAGCAATCTCCTCTCTTTCTTTCTCATTGAGAAAATATTCAGTACCAAATGACACAAAAATAGTAGAAGATTCTTCTCTCTTGTCAAGCCACTCAATGATGCCATCTCCATCTTCTATGTTGCTAGGGACATCCACAAGTGGACCAACAGGCACCACAATTTTCCCCAAGAGACTTGAGAGGTAGTCCATATACTTCCCATCCAGCTCTCTAAAGGTTTTCAACAAGATAAAGTTGGAGGACCTTTCAACACATTGTAAACACCTATCTTTGTTGCTCACGCTGCCTGTGGAGTCGTCTATCATGTCGGTGAGTTTTGCCTGCTCGTAATCATGAAGACGAATTGCTTTGAAGGGGAACTCGATGCTGGTGTTCTTGATCATATGGAACATAAAAGATAGCGTCCCCGCACCAACACTGAAAAAGACGACCGAAGGCAAGCCATGAGACTTCGCCACTTCTGCCGCCCACGGTTGGAGAAAGTCATGAATGAGCAAATCGGGGCCCAGGCTCTTGACGATATCAGAGAAGCCAGGGCTCGCCATGTCGAAAGCCACTTTGAGGGTGTTCATGAGGTGAGGAGGCAGGCCTTTGGTTGTGTGATAATGGGGAGGGAGGTCAGGCAGAGATGGGAGGTGAAGCTCGACAAGTTCAACAGAGGATGAATATTTCTCGGAAATCTTGGGTTTGATGGAGCTAAGGTTGACAGGAGTGGAACAAAAGTAAACGTGGAAGTTTCTCGTGGAAAGTCTCTTTGCTAGCTCTAAATATGGTGATATGTGGCCGTGAGCAAGCCATGGCAACATCAGAACTTTCATGGGTCTCTGCATATTGGCCATCCTGATCTCAGGTCTCTCCCTTAGCTATCTATCTCTGATGGTTATATATAGCAGTGGAGAGAAAACACAAGGAGACCACGTAATGGAGAATTTGACTGATCAGGATGAGGAGGAGAAAGGTCGAGCCGCAACATGTATTTAGAATGGGTGCTGGTGGCTTCAGGTTCTGTCTCTGTGATCAAGTTGTTCCAGTTGTCTGGCTTGTCGCTTTTCAAAGGGAAAAGCCAAGTTGAATTTGGACTCCTACTTGGCATTTTTGGATTTGCCATCATGGATGACGCAATGAACAAATGAGGCCCCAACTCCCTCCTACGAGTTCTTGAAATTTCGTGAAGAGGAATACAAGGAGTGGCGGCGAACAAAGTACAGACAAATCTAATATATTGTCAGTCAAACCTACGTGTCCTCTCGAGGAGCGAGGCCTCAAGACCATTAGGTGATTGACCCAAGACTACTGTCGCGCCGGAAAAGAGAAAAAAAAAAATTATTGGATTGCGTGGTTACGCAGCAAAAAATAGGCGATAAACAAGAATAAAGCAATTCTAATAAATAATACACACCAAAACGCAACCCGCTCGCATGCGTGGTTCAGACAATGCTCCCGACACTATCCTTAAAATCAATCTTCAAGATCTGAGTCATTTCCTACAAATGACGCATCTTGATATGCGTGAAAACTTAACTAGGAAAAACAGTCAAAATAATTTAACTTGGAAATTTTAACTATTTGATAACCGTTGCCTTTACTTAAATATGGGGATAAGAAAATAAAGTTCAAAAATGTCTATTTAAATTCTGTAGACGGGTGCCCATTAGAGACGGCAGATCTACCGACGCCAACCATCCATGAAACTATTAGGAACGTGAATTTTTTAAGGAAAAAAAATATAGAAGTAAAGACACGAATTTTTACTCATTGTTAGCACATAAATTTTCCCCTTCTATTGAGGACTTGATTGTATAAAAAATTAGGGATTAATTTCTAAAAAAAAATTAAAACAAGTAATTTTCATTGCGTATGTTTTCATTAAAATGCTTTGCACGCAGATGTTATGAGCATTTACATTACTATCACTAAATATTAAAATTCCAAAAAAAAAAAAAAAGGAGAGAGAGCGGACCGGGCTAGGCCCGATGCTTTTCTGTTCTCCTCTCCTTCGTATCTCTTTTCACCTGGGCCAAGCCTAGCTTCATTTCCCTTCCCCCAAGCCCAGCCCGCGTGGGCCTTCTTCTCCCCTCACGCTGTTTTTGCTTTTGCAGGAAAAGAAACGGACAAACCAGAGGCAGAAGGCGACGTGATCTGCGAGTCGGGGTCAGGCTGGCCAGCGAGCTGGCGGTGGCAGAAGCCAGGCACGTCGGTTTCTGGCCGTTAAAAGGAGAGAGGTCGAAAGAGAGAGGGGGGTTTTTTTCCTTTGTTCGATTCGGAGAGAGATCTGAGAGAGCTCGGGAGAGTTTTGAGCGAGCGTGAAGGAGCTAGAGAGAGTGAGCTCGACAGGGTGGCTGGCCGTCGCCGGAGGTCCGTTCATTGGCTGCCTTCCGCTGCAGCCCTTCCTCCCGAACCAGGTAGGTCTCCCGTGAGCGTGCCTGTTCCGTTTTTGGGCTTCGGACTGGAGCTCGAAGCCGACCAGTTCGCACAAGTTTTGGTCCCATAGAGTTTCTGTGTGACAAGTCCGTGCTAGGGTCGCTAGTAAGTCTGAGTCCCTCATTTCAGTAGTGAATGCCGGCCGTTCGTTGAAATGCTCGAGCGAACTTCGCGTCTCTTTAGTGGGTTATGGCCAAGGTCTGATGTTGTTGTTCATACTCATGTCAAATGCGTATGATACGTCTCCGAGTTAGTCCAGAATGCTGCTTGTATGTCTATATTCGAGCTTGATCCGAACCTGTATTCTTAAATGAGCCTAGATTTCTTTGTTAGCCAATGCAAGTGTTTGATGAAATACGTCGGAGAAGGCCGAAAGCTAGTTCGTGTTTAAACTAGATCAACCTATTTTACTTCCCCATGTTCGCTTTTTGTGTATTCGCTGTGCTTTGGTGTGATTTTCGTGAAATGGCCGTGCACCGTCGAGTTGGCAGGGGTTTTCGCTCGCACCCGAGAGAATTTTGGTGGCCGCCGGAGAAGATAGCCAGCGGCGGTCGACGCCGGTCGGAACGGATGATCGGCGGGTGGTGGTTGCCGGCGACGATCGACGCCGGTTACTCCAGCCGGCGCTGGTGTGTGGTTTAGATTCGGTGGAAAGCCAGCTTCAGGCGTGCAGAGGGTAAGTACGAAGGGAGGAGGAAAATAAAATAAAAAAGTGAAAAAATAGGGAAAGAGGAAGACAAAAGTGGGCTTCGGGAAGGAGGAGTTGTGGAAGAGAAGGTGCAGGGAATAGGACAAAATAGGGAAAAGATAAAAAGAGAAAAGGAAAGAAAAAATATAAAATTTTGAAAAATATAGAAAAGTTTCTTTCTCAATCCAATTAGGTCTAATCGAGGATTGGGTCGAGTCAGCGAGTCGGCTCGGCTTCATCGAACCTTTTCCACGAATATAATAATACTAAATATTAAAAACATATTAAAAATTTTAAAATTCAAAAAATTTCAGAAAATGAAAAAATTTAAATTTAAATTTTCAAAAAATGAAAAAATAATAATTTAAAAATTCTTTTCAAAAATTCAAAAACTTTCAGAGAATATTAAAAAATCAAAAACTAAAAAATTCAAAAATTATCAGAAAATTTCAAAATTAGGAAAAGTCTAAAAAATTTCAGTAGTAATTAGAAAAATAACAAAAAAATTCAAAAAGATTAAAAAAACCCAGAATTTTTTGGAAAATTTTGAAAATTCAATAAATTAAAAATTCCTCAAAAGGTTAAAATTAATCTTTTAGGTTGCTTTCTTCTAAAAAGTGGAAGTGTTTTTTTTTTTTTTCAATTTAGAATCATGCTTAAGGTTTACCGAGCCCTTAGAGCTCTACCTTAGGGTTTCAACTATCTTTAGAGATAAATGCTCTTGATCGTGTGATATTGATACGTTGATTTTGGCTTGCTTTTAATATAGTAGGATTAGTATTTATCTTTTCCTTAATGTTAAATATTTGCTCTCCCATGCAATTTATGTAACGCTTTCTTTGGCTACTAATTGTTGATTTAATGATTGTGTACCTGCATAATCACTTCATATGTTAGTAGATTAGTCTAAAATTAATCCAAATTACTTAACAAACTTTCTTTTTTTAAATGAACAACATTAGGTATCGAAATAGCACTAATTGGGTAATTAGCATAATCAAGTCCCCAACCCTATATTCTCTGATTGCGTAGAAAGTAAGGTATAATTCCATGCCTCACTTGATTTTTAGCGGACCCCAATAAGTTAGTGACAAATCCTACACCTCCCAATATCACTTGAGGTATGAGCTTGGCATAGTTCACACCTGATCATTAGCCATGGGCCTATCTTTTAGGCAACACTGCCTAAACCTATTACCTCCCCCGAGAGGTAGGTCGCACACTCATAAAGGGAAAAACCACAATATCGTATTAGCCAATCTCTCTAATATCCGTATTAACGTTCCAAAGTTAGAATGGAAAAATCAAGTTGTTGCACTAGGTAATCTCTTAATTATCAATATCAGATTAGCATTTCAATTATTAAAGATATTACCTCAATATATAACAGAAATTAAACCCATATATAATTATAATGGAAATTACATGTATGCCAATAACAACGATAAAAGTTATTTTCTATATTTTAACATGAAAATTACAAATGTCTCATTAGTTAGTTTTATGCTTGAATATTACTTTCTTCAATCTGATTCCACAGTTCCATAGGAAACAATGGACATGTCAAGCCAAAACACGGAGAAAAAATAATGTCTGCTCTTGTAGATCATTCTTCTTCTTCATGCTTCATGCAAAACATCGACCAAGGCATTTACCACTTCATCTAATTCTCTCCCTCCTTCATTTCCGATGCTATCGCTCATTTCTTTGGCCCTCTTCCTCACGCTCTCTCCATCTTTCTCCACTACCACATCTTTGATCACCTTCGCTATCTCCTCTCTCTCTAGCTCTCCGCTCTTATTCCTCTTGACCTCTAATCCGACCCCGACCTCTTCGACAATCCGGGCATTCAAAGGCTGATCGAGTTGCATGGGCATCGCTATGATCGGTACCCCTGACTTCATGCTTTCCATGATAGAGCTCCATCCACAGTGACTCACAAACCCCCCAATGCTTGGATGCTCCAATATTTTTGTTTGCGGCGCCCATCCTTCTCTCACCAGTCCTCTATCTCCAACTCTTTCCAGGAACCCTGCAGGCAATGCCTCTTCAAGCTCCATGCTCTCTCCTATAGGGAACCTAATGACCCAAATGAAGTTGACATTACTAAGCTCCAATCCATAAGCAATCTCTTCTCTTTCTTTCACGGTGAGAAAATATTCTGTGCCACACGATACAAAGACACTTGAACATTCTTCTTTTTCGTCAAGCCACTTAATGATGTCATCGTTGCCATCCTCTATACCAGGGTCTTGGACGAGTGGACCAACGGGGATGACCTTTTTACCCACCAGACTGGAGAGGTAGTCCAAATATTTCCCCTCCAGCTCTCTAAATGTCTTCATCAAGATGAATCCTGAAGATCTTCCGGCACATTGTAGAGCCCTATCTTTGTCCGTGATGCCACCTGCCGAGTTCTCAAACAATCGGTCGAATTTCCATTGCTCATAATCATGAAGGCGGACTGCCTCGAACGGGAACCCTTCGCCTACGTTTTGGACCGCGTGGAAAAAGAACGAAACCATGCCAGCGCCGACGCTCCAGAAGTTGACCGCGGGAACGTTATGCAATCGCGCGATTTCCGGAGCCCACGGTTGAAGAAAGTCGTAGACTATCAAATTTGGGTTCAACTTCTTGATGATGTTGGAGAAGCCGGGACTCGCCATGTCGAAGGCTGCTTTGAGGGTGTTCATGAGATGCGGCGGCAAGCCTTTGGTTGTGTGGTAGTGAGGAGGGAGGTCAGGCAAGGACGGGAGGTGAAGCTCAACAAGCTCAATGGAGGATGAATACTTCTCAGAGATCTTGGGCTTGATGGAACTAAGGTTGACTGGAGTGGAACACAAGTAAATATGGAAGTTTCTCTCGGAAAGCCTCTTCCCTAGCTCTAGGAATGGTGATATGTGACCATGAGCAAGCCATGGCAACATCAGAGCATGAACAGTGCTGTTCTCTCTGCGCATGATCTCTCCCCTCCGGCTCCCACTTCTCTCTTTGTGGATCCAACTTTGCACGCCCTCTCACTAGGGCGGCGGGGCAGTATATTGCGGACGCAGAGAGAGCTGAATAGGAGATAAGTCTGCCACGTGGCATGCTAGGTAGGCGAGTTTAGGAGAAGCTGGTGGCGTGGCACAGAAGAAGTGTTTAGAAGATATTCTTTTCTTTGGTTATGACAAGTAGTAGTCACTAGACAAAAAGCAAATTGGAGAAGTAGGTGGAGATGCTTCGGGTTGATTCTATTGATGGCGACATTCTTGTGATGAGTCCTCTTATTTTACCTACAATTTCTCAACCCTTGTTTAATTCAATCTGTGGATCAATATCGTTGGCTGGGAGGTGCCCACATTATGCATTTATGCCTCAACCATCTTCGATGTAGTCGAATCGTGAACAAATTTTGAAAGACATCTGAACATCTAAAAAAACTGAAATGATAGATAAGTGGAAAAAAATTAATGTTTTTATCTTTGCATAACCATTTAGATAACAATCTTCTTAGTTATTAGTACCGAAAAGGCACTAATAGATATTAGCCTAATTAAGTCCCTGAACTAAAATATGAGATGAACCTCCCGTTTCTCATTTGATTTCTAGTTGACTTCAAATGGTCAATGGCCACTTAGTATAAAGTAACCGTCATGCAAGGTGTGGACTTTGGAGATTCCATACCAAATCAATGGGCCACTTGATCGGCCTTTTTAAACAATATCCCTAAACCTATCTCTTTCCAGACAGCATCAGAAAATTTGGGTTGCAACAATATGATATTTAGAAACTTTCATCTTTCATGAAACTGTCTCTACATTCACTAAAAAACTTCACCAAAATATATCGTGGTTTTGTTATTGCAAAAAAAGAAAAAAAAATATTTATATTATCTGCTAAAGTGTGATGTAGACGTGAAAAAATTGACACCTGTCGTGACCGATGCATGAGGTAGCATATGGGATTAGGATTAAAAACAATTCCTCTCTCTCTCGTGCACGCAAAATAGGGAAGAGGTCAAGGCCTCAAAAGTTGCTGCAGGCCTCCACTAGAGTGCGCACCACCGTAAATAGTTGTACAATAGTAAATGTCATGCATATTTTACAAACAAATACAAGTTAGCATATTGTTGTATTCACGTCGCACGTCTGTAACATTAAGTACAAAAGATGTTAATAGCAAACTGGTGGACAGGTTAATACGAAATTAGTTGCGCGAAAACTAATAAGAAATGAAATACTACCTAAACTTCTATAAACCGAATTCTCATGTTGGCATGGTCGCTTGAAGCATTACGAGATTTCCAATTCAAGAGTTGGAGGTTATTTGTCTAATTTCACAATGAGTGAAAACTACTCTAGATTTGAGTTATTTACACAAACCAAAAATTTGACTTTAGCCTATTCATAAGGCTTGCAGGGTGTTTCATGCCCTACAAGCCGTTAAGTTTGATACGCACACTTTAAATTATTCTATTTAATGATGAAATGAGGGATTATTCTTAAATAATAAGATCGGATCTCTAATAATGAAGCACGCAACAACTCGAGAAACCAAAATAGAAAAATGACGGAAATAGAGGCTGCCTCTCGAGATAAGATGGGCCCAAATGAAGACTCTTTCACTTAAGGCCTTTTGTCGAACGGAAGACGTGGGGGCTAAGATCTCCCCTACATTCGTTCAACCGAAGACCGCCTTATAAAGTTTCAAAACTCGCAAGCAATCCTCTTCAATAGCAAAGTATAATTACACAAAGTCTGTAACACCAATCCATCCTTGACTAAATAGATGTTGCATATAAAAATTTTGTACAGGCCTATCCATACAATCTAGACAAAACTTGGAGATAGGCTTATAATATGTACATGAAACTTTCTACCCCATAAGTTGATTTATTGAAAATCTGGGATGTGTTATCTAGATTGGAATTGCGAGATTGACTGTGCATGATTCTACTTATCTACTTATGAGTACGTATAATTACTACGGCGGTGAGTTGCAATGTTTACATTGTAATGCAATGTTCCATCTAATTTTTTCATCTTTTTTTTTTTTGGTCGGAAATACTTCATTGATTAATACTAAGATGGTGGATTACAAGTAGTACAAAAATCTAAACATAAGATAAGATAAAGATCATGCGGGGGCTTTGAAACCCAATTACTAGGAAGAGACCCGTCTTTATGGGTTTTTGCGATCGAATTAGCAGCCCGGATTGTTTGACGCAATTCAAACAGCAGGTAGACGTTTTCCATTTGGGCCATCAGCTGTCTGTAGTTGAGTACGTGAGGAAGAGAAGCCTAGGGAATTTCTATTCGGCCCAAGATGGAGTCCACAGCTGGAAGGCAATCGCTGGAGATGTACACGGGTAGATCAGATCGTGCAGTTGGAGTTGTTCCTGTCAGAGCAATTCGAAACTGCTTCAACCACATGAGCCCCTGTAAAATAGCAGGGTTTCACCTGTGCAAGCCGATTGGGCTCGAATCTTCTGCACAAAATCGGCGATGCACACCCTGTTAGCTCCTCTGTAGATTTCGGCTATCGAGCCCTCCGATCTCCCTCCCTGCCAAGCGCAATCAACGTTTAGCTTCAAAGAGCCCGAATCTGGAGGCACCCATATGTTATGTTTAGAGGTAATCACTTTCTTTCATGGACTCCATTTTTCATATAGCTGCCGGGAGAGGAAGGCTTCGCTGATTATTTGAGTTTGTTGCAGTTTTCAACCTTGAAATAGCAAAGCATTGCGGGCCTTCCATATTAGCCAAAGAATATGCGCGAAGATCGCCTTTCAGCATGTCGAAATCCCAAATAGGAGGTAGTCGCTTACCCATTTGTCTATATCTTGTTATAGACGTTGGGGAGACATCTATATCGACACCGTAATTTAACCATATTCCTTTTGTCCACTGACACAACATGAAGAGATGCTCGGATGATTCTGGAAATTGATAACAAAATGGACATATAGGCTCATGTATGATTTTTCTCTGATATAGATTAGTTTTTTTAGGAAGACCTTCATTGCATAGACTCCACATAAAATGCCTAATTCTAGGATAAGTCTATAGATTCCATATTTCTGTCCATAAACGTTTAGGAGCCTGGTATGAAGAGGATGTCTGATATGCTGTGGATAATGTGTTAGCTTCCCGTAATCTATGATATCCACTTTTGATTTTGTAATACCCCGAATTATGCCCTGTCCAGATTAGACGGTCAAGTGTGGGAATCATGCTGAGGGGGTTGCCTAAATTTCCTCTGAAATATTGATGTCGAATAGATCATTGATGAGTTGACTGTTCCATACACGCACATTTGGGTCGATGATATCTGCCACCAGCTTAGGGTCGTTTTGATTCGCCAATCCTCCAATCTTGTCTGACATTAGCCAACGATCTTCTCTCAAATTAATAGATTTGCCATCCCCTACCTCCCATTTCATATCAGATTCTAGGACCTCTCGGCCTATTAGGACACTCTACCAACCCCAAGATGGTCTGGCCCCCCTTGTTGCAGTCCATAGGTCACCATGAGGGAAGTAGAGACCTTTGAAAATTCTGCTCCATAAGGCCTCTGGAACTTGACTTAATCTCCAAGCTTGTTTCCCCAGCATGGCCTTGTTAAATTCCACTAAATCTTTAAACCTCATTCCTCCTTGTTCCTTCCTCATCTTTAAGAAATCCCAACTCTTCCAATGGATACCTTTTTGTTTTGCATTCTGCTTCCACTAGAAAGCTGAGATTTTTCTTTCAATTGCTCGGCATATAGATATAGGTATTTTAAAGATATTCATGGCATATTGGGGTAATGCCTGGACAACCATTTTAATTAGCACTTCTTTATCCGCCTTCGATATTAATTGCTCCTTCCATCCCTCCAGTTTTCTGTCAACCCTTGCTGTGATCCAATCAAACATCTATTTTTCAGTTTGGCCCCAATCGGATGGTATCCCTAAGTATTTTCCAATTTTTTCCAACAAATGAACCCTTAATTCAGATGCAATATTTCTTCTCAATTCCTGTGGACAGCTTGCCCCGAAAAACACACCAGATTTATTGAGGTTGACTGACCGGCCAGAAGCAATTAAGTAAGTTGGCAAGGTTCTGAGCTTCCTTAATTGTGCCATCCAAGAAGAAAATGGCATCATCCACAAAGAATAAGTGGGATAAAATAGGACATTGAAGATTCAGCTTGATTCCTTTTAAACTTTCATCCATAACAACATTATTCACCATGTGGGATAATACATTAGCCAATATAATGAAAAGATAAGGTGAGAGGGGATCACCTTGTCTAATACCTTTGGTTGGATTGAAAGCTTCACTAGATTCGCCATTAACTAGGACACGAAATTTAGCTAAGGAAATGCAAAATCTGACCATGGTCACCCATTTATCACTAAATCACATCCTCTTCATACAATCACAGAGAAAGTCCTACTCAACTCTGTCATATGCTTTCTACATATCCAGCTTCAGCACAGCTTGGAATTTTCGGCGTCTCTTTTTAACCCTTAGCTGATGTAGGACTTCTTGAACGATAAAGATATTGTCTTGTATTTGCCGACCTCCTACAAATGCACTTTGTTCCGGGGAGATAATAAGTGGTAGCCAAGGTTTGAGTCTATTCGCCATGACCTTTGTAATAACTTTATAGTTGAAATTACACAGGCTGATTGGTCAGAATTCAGTTATATTTTTGGGGTTTGCTACTTTGGAAATGAGTGTGATATGGGTCTCGTTCAGTTCAGGGTCAAAGGTTCCTTCATTGACAAAAGATTCCACCAGTTTAAATACATCCTCTTGAATGATATGCCACTGACTTTGATAGAAGAGTCCACTCAATCCATCTGATCCAGGGGCTTTGGTTACTCCCATTTGAAATACAGCTTGCTGAACTTCCTCCCTGGTAATTTGTTTTGTTAAGGTCTCATTCATTTCCTCATAAACAACCAATGGATACTACTCTAATACTGGCTGATAGAACTGAGGCCCCACTGATGTATACAAGTGTTTATAATAGCCTGTGATGTGTTGTTTGATAATTTGAGGATCGTGACTCCAAACATTTTCCTCAAGCCTTAACATGGTAATCTTGTTTCATTGTCTCCTCTAAATAGTTGTTGCATGGAAGAACTTGGTATTCTTATCACCCCACTTTAACCAATTAATTCTAGATCTAATACCCCAATACATTTTTTCTTGGCGTCATAGTGTACCAATTTTCTCAACCGTGAAATTGTATTCCTCCCCCATATCTATTGTATCTATCATGTTCATAATCTGAGTAAGCTGGTTTCTGAGTTGGTCAATCTATTTTGATGCATTTTTGAAATATTTCCAGCTCCATTGTTTCAAATCTTGAGCAACATTTTTTGTCTTGCTAACCATATTCACCCGATGCCCAGTCTCTGCCCTCCAAGCCTTATCCACTACAGCTTCGCATTCAAGATGATCTAACCAGTAAAGCCTCAAATCTGAATAACTTTTGTTTCTCCGATTCATTTGAATTTAGGCATAAGAGAAGAGGACCATGATCAGAACCGATGGCTCAATATACAAACGCTTCAGCATTAGGAAAGAGAAGCCTCCATTCTAGATTACATAGTGCTCAGTCAAGGCGGTTTTTGACTAACTCATCTCATTCCCTGTTATTTGTCCACGTGAAAGCACAACCCTTACTTTCAATGTCGATTAGAGAGCACGTGTCAACAAATTCCCGAAACACCGTCATCCGGTATCTTTCCACTACTCGTCGACCCACCTTCTCCCAATGGTATAACATTTCATTAAAATCCTCTATACACAGCCAAGGTGATGTTGTAGTTCCATTTCTAGCTCGAAGTATATTCCAAAGAGAGACTCTCTCTTGGAAATTAGTAGACGCATGTAGGAAAGATATCTTCATTTGAAATCCATTTCCAGCATCTTTGCATGAAAGTTCAATCACCTCTTGGCAACTATATTCAATAGTAATCTGCACCGACTCATCCCATAATAATGCCAAACCTCCTGCTATTCCAATTGGATCAATAACAAACATAGAGGAAAACTTAAGTCTCCTTTTAGTATTCTCCACCACCCTATATTGATTCTTTGTTTCCATAAGAAAAATCAAATTAGGCCTCTCTCGAGCCATTAAGGCCTGTAGGTGTTAGACTGTCAAGGGAGAGCCTAAACTTTGACAATTCTAGCTTAACACCCGCATGGCTTCCTTGGTGGCTTATTAGGGCTAGCCACCAAAGCCCCTACTGTGCTGCCTTCCCACACTTGGATGGGTGTATCCAGGAGTTTCTCCATATCAACAAGAGTTGTCAGTAAACCCCTTTTCTCATAAGGAGCAAAGCGTTTTAACTTTTTAGGAACTTATTTCTTTGAGCCAAATTTTGCTGCCACCTGGATCCTCACCCCTGCATCATGAAGTGTAGATTCACCCTGCTGTTCCGGAAACTGTTGTATCCTTTTTCCTTTTTTTCTATGCAACAAGTTCTGGTGATGGTAATATTTCTGGTATTGGTTGTGTTGTAGGGTGATACATTGGCCTAACTACCATCTGTAGAAGTGTTGCTGTTCAAATCATCCCCTGATGGTATAATAGGAGTCTCGGGAACCATATCATCTACTTCTAAGGTAAAGTCAATCTCTCCATAGAAAGTATTCTAGCAAGGGCTTAGATCCTTCACCTCTGCTTTCAACCAAGAGCTATAGCGACCTGGTTTATCCTGAGGGATTCCCAACTCTTCATATGGAAAGCTCAAACAATAGTTTGCATAATGACCTATATAACCGCAAGAATAGCAGTAGTGTGGTAATCTTTCGTATTTGAAGTCAATCCACCAGTTTCGATCTCCCACATGAATAATAGTGCCAGTTTTGAGGGGATGAAGCAAATTCAGCCTCACTCTTGCTTTTCCTATTTTGCGTGAACTATTGTTTCTTGCTTCAATTCTAACTTCCTCTACCTCCCCCATTTTTCTAGCAATCAGCCGAATACAATCCTCCGACAGAGCAGCACGTGAAAGCTCCACAAGATGCACCCAAAATGAATAATATATGAATTCATAGCAGTGCTCGGGAACGGTAGGGTCACCTTCCTGTAAAACTAATATATTACTTGCAAATGACTAGAGGCCTGTATGTAGTACTCTTTTTTGCTCTTCCTCCAATTTAAATATGAAAACAAAGAGACCGGTTCTATCACCTCACATTTAACATCTTCTAATTTCCAAGCCATTTTCATTGTGGCCCAAAATGCTTGAAAATTGACGTTAGGTTTTGAGAATAATTTCTCATACAACAGATACTCATCAGCCTATTTGTGTACCTCAAGAATGTTGGCATTTTGCTCCGTGATATCATCCGCAGTCCATAAGTCCCCCATCCGTTTACAAAGCGCCAGCAATCGGAGTTGGTTTTCGTGGTTGCCCCCCATGGCTGAAGATAGTCTTGCCAAAGTACAAGAAATACTCGGTGAAGTTGAGATTGAGTTGTCAGGGAGGGTTAGGGATTTGGTTGGGAGAATGTATTGAGTTGGGAATGAAGGGAGCTCTGTAAATTGCAGAAAATGCTTGCTAGAGTAGCGGGAACAACCATATTAGGGCTTCAGAAATCAATTTTTCATTGTTAGGGCTCAAGGAGAGAAATGGTTCTAGTTAATCAAGTGGAGAGACTATGTAAAAAGTCATTTTCGCACAATCACAAACTGCGGTCTGGGTAATGAGACAAGGAAGCTATCACCGAAAGGGATAGAGGGAAACTCCCCTTCAGCAAGAGAGCAAGGCCACCGACAAGCAGAAGAGTTTGTCCGCAAATGGAAGATATCTAATTTTTTTCATCTGATCCTACATGAATTTGCTATAGATTGAAGAATGCAAGTACACCCGCCCTTTTAAGATTCCTTTTTTCTATATATTTAAGCTTTTTTTTCAGAATAAGTCAAGACACCTCGTTTGATTTATCTAAAGTTTTAACAGATTTTATATGCTGAAATCTAAGGTTTAGTCGTTGTTTGTTAGGCAAAGAAACGAATGTTCTCATTGACCAATTCTTTTCCTCTTCTTTTTTGTCTTGTTTACAATTTCAGATCAAGTTCATGCATTAATTTGACTTTTCATGCATATCTATACGATAATTGGTATTTTATTTCTTCATGCTTATCCATGCAATTACTTGCATGCTTTAGGGCATGGTGCCTGGTTTTTTATGGCCACCGCCTCATGTTTTCTTTCTTGGTAAGTATATTAATTTTTATTTATGCTAATAGATGATGTGATCTTTATGTATTTGTGACCCATTGTATATACACGGATAAATTTATAAACAAGTTCAGTCTTCATGATGAATTTGTGTTATTTATTTAGAAATGGTGGCACAAGCTTTCTTGCAATAAATTTTTTAAATTTATGGCAGGTCCAATGCACCCTATGTGATAAGGATTTAACTTTTCAAGAGGGCAAGTCAGTGCTCTCATCCATGGACGACAAGGTGGATGAAACAACCTGGAATGATTCACCACCGCCGCAGATTGGGACCTTGCCTGCCTCAGGCGACCTCTGATTGGGTCGTCCGAGTCCAATGACCTCAGCCGTAGCAAGGCCCAAAGCAAAGATGAGGCGACAGACGGAATCTAGCGAAAACAAGATGGAGAAAGGCAGGGGCCGAGCGCGAGGTGTAAGTGGCGGCCTTGACATGACATGAGGGGCGGGGGGTCGAGCGGTGCGGTGGCGGACAGCCTTGTGGCAATGAACGGAAGAGAGAGAGAGAGAGAGAAAGAGGGAAAATGTGGAAAAGGAGAAAAGTCAAAAAAGAAAAACAATTAGGAAATACATTTGAACCATGCAGGTCCTTATGATGAGGTGTCAACCTCTCAAAGAGAAATTTACCCTCTGAATTCAAAGGACCTCAATCTTTCTTATCACGCCTCAAACTACCACGCTTTTAACTTAATATGCCGGTCATGATAAAGCAAATGGAAAATGTAAATGTCAACACAGGTTCGAGCATGCAAATATTTTTGAACTTTTACCCTGTTAATAAGGAAGTAGTGAAGTAATGGTTTTTGGAATGATTTCTTCTTGTTGATTTCCATGTGATTTCCTTGATTCTTCTAAGGCCTTGCAGCCACTTTTATCTTGAACCTTAGAGCCAGATTGGTCTCAAGATTGGATTGGTACATCATCATCTTATAAAGTTGGTCAACCCTCACCTTTCCCAGCTGGCGTATTGTAAAATCAGGACAGAGAAAACGTGCGAATCAGCAACGCGTAGCTTAGTTGAATAAATGACGAAGTCGTGCCTTCATGGTTTTGTTCTTTGATCATTAATCATTTCACAAGCCACCCCACATTTTAAAACATATAAATTACATATACAAAACCCAAGCCAACCTCTCCCTATCTCAACCTTCCCAAGACAAAGAATTTCTTCATATAACCATTACCCTCCATTTTACCTTCTTATAAAGCTCCCTACTGCATCACAGAAATCGCCAATTCGATGGATCGCCACCGCAAGCCGGGGCAGATGAAGCCCAACGACGAACGGATCATCAATGAGGCCAGATCGTCAAGCGGCGGAGATCCCTTATTTCCTCACAAGTTTGATGATTTCTCCCTCCTCGAGAGCGGCCTTCATGGAAGGAGGCACGTCCACAATACAGGTGATGGAAATCATCACTTCAAGTATCGGCCAAAGCCCGGAAAATCCGTCGATCCACAGTTGCTAGCTGTGTTGGAGTCCTTCAGAGAACTATACGTTCGGAGGAGGGACTTGTTCAAGGAGCTGTTTCCGAAGCTTCACGACGAGTTCGCCAAGTTCTCGGAGAGGCTTGAGGAGTTTTTGTTTCGAGAGGAGAAGGAAAGACCAGGAGATAGATTGAAGCGGAGTCTGAGCGTCGGATCGCCAAGAATAACTTCTAGAGAGATAGGAGGCGGTGATCTGCCCTTGAAGCTCGAGAGGTTCAAAGTGAGGACGGTGGATTTGGACGACGATGAGCCACCACCTGGCGGCAGCGGTGGCAGTGGCGGCGGTCAAGGTGGTGGGCAAGGAGGAAAGGGTGGTACAAAGCCTTCAGGTGGATCCAAATCCAAGTGATTGTATTTATTTATTTTTGTTTTGAATTGATGAAGAAGATTTTTTTTTAGACACGTACCGTTAAATGGAAGCCCAGAATAAATGTATAACAATAGGTAAGAAATTTTTTCAGACAAAAGATGTTTTGGCATCTCGGTTGAATATTCTCTGTGAAATAGATTGTCCTTTTTTTTTCAATTAAAAAAGTGATAAAACAATTTCGTGCGCAGGCACAAGAAACATGGTTTGACTCGTTTATGAGAGTAACGTCGCCGGTTCCTTCCTTCACCAGTTGCGACACGTTTCTGCACAAAACGTGCTAATTATCAGGAATTGACATCATACCAATCAAATGACCAGAATAATTGCTTTTTATAACATGGAAGGATAAGCAAGGACGACTTATAAAAAGCGTTTCATTGGAGCTTTAGCAAGAAATTGTAAGAATTTACGAGGTGGATTCGACACGAAATTAGAGGCAGCCATATTAAAGGGCCAAATCATCGACCCTTTTAATGAAGAAAGTCTTTCATTTAACTCGCACGCAACACGGTACTAATGTCTTGTCGCATAAGCAAATGGTCATGAGTCTAAACCGCCATAATCGTTGACCAAATTCTTAGTGAGTTATTGAGCAATTCTTAGTTAAATTTCGTTAGGTCCAGCTAAACTGCCTGGGGAGTGAATTGGTTTTTCGAGTAAAGAAAAATTTCTTTCCATATAACCAATCCCTTTTGGAAAAAACTTTGCTTGTATACGCAAGTGACTAACAACGTAAATAATGAGAGTTTAAAGAGTCTTGGGAAAGAGAAAGTACAAATGAGATTTATAGAGTTTCTATTTAGATTTGCCAACTCCTCTCTCCCAAATTTAACGGCCCCAATAAGTTGAGATCCACTAGTTTAGTCAAGAGTGCAAATACCGCCTTGTTACAAATATGAAAACTCCTATTGCGCAAGGACCTACTTCTTCTACAACCACCCTGCTATAGATAACAAAATTGTCGTAACCCTTCAAATGTTGTTTTTACACCTTATACACACAATACAATAGATTCACTCCTCAAATTATACATTCACCTCTCAAGTGCTTACAAAGAGCCCTTCGCATACTTTCTAAATATAATCACTTATATCGTGTGTTTAAAATGTTTGATACTCTTGCTAACTCTTTGGATAAGTTCTTTATTGACTCTAAAGCAGCATTATAGAGATAGACTTAAGAACTATATAAAATTGCTTCGGTTTTGTTGGTTTTAAGCACTTGTCTACAGACACCGTTCTTCTCATCATTTAGTCGTCTTATATGCCTCCAAATTCAAACTTTCAGCTTGGATCTTTTAGTCGTATATCTACTGGTATAAAACCTCTCGGAAATTCCCTGGCAAGCACGTGCAAAACCTGCAATCAATTTGGTCGGTCGGGCATATATTCACATGGAATTAGTCCGTGCGCTTTTGCCGTAATATACTTGGATATCCATATTTTATGATATGAGTGAGTCTTCTAGGTTTACATTCTATGAGTAGGGTCTTCTGTTTTTACAATCTAACAGTCGCGAATCTACAAAAGGAAAGTCTGGGTCGTCATGGTTCGTCATTCCGGTGCGTAAACACTTGCTTCTACCGTTTGCTTCTCCATTTCCAATTCTTAGCACTTTTCTCTTGGTATAAGTATGGATTTGATTGCGAACGAATTCTTCACCAAAACATCCTCTGGTCATTTTTATATCCATGTTGAAAGAGAAAATGATGCGAATAATCTCTAACTTTTGGCCTAATGTATAATACTATCCTTAAACTTTTAATTTGTTCAATCCGGTATTTAAACTATTCATAAATGTTCAATCTAAGCCATAAACTTTCAAATTGTTCATCTAATTCCTCAACTTCTATAACAAAGTCAAGTTAATCCTCTGGTCCTATTCACAAATTATTATAAGTACTCTATAACCCATATTTTAGAGTATCTTTTTCATTTCAATCTATTTCCTAAATTAACCCAAAAAAAATGCTATTTTTAATTACCTTTCAGTTCTTTTTAAATATTACTATAGTTCCATCTAAGTATTATTTTGAAATTTTGATTTCTATAATAGTAAAATTATAACTTCATTTAGAATTATATCGGATTCACATTCCTTTTATTGTAAAATAACTCTTTTTGTAAGAGTATTTAATGGCAATATTAATTTATTTGTAGAATTCTCATACTTATATTAATCTAAATATTGTTCCTAACTTTTTAGATAGAATTTTTAAGTTTTTGTTTTTCATGTTTTTTAATTAAATTCGGCAAATGCCACAAAAAAGCCTAAATTATGTCCACTGTGCTACAAATAGCTCCAACTTACTTTTTTTGGGTCACCAAAAACCCTAAACTTACTTACTGTGACACTAATATCCTCAACTTTTTTTGTGTCACAAAAAAATCCAAATTTATACATTCATACATGCGTGACATATATACAATTTATTACAGTTCCATCCAGAGTATATTTGTCATATCGGTTGTCACGACCTCAACTCCATCTCTAGGGTCTTGAGTAGTAGGGTTTATTTTTGCAATGTCCCAGGCTCATCGCTATCCTAATTCTTTTTTATCTTGTTAATAAGCAGATGCAAAAGCGTGAACAAATAAACTCCCCAAACAAACAACAGCTGGAAGATTGAGACATACATCACACATAACACACTAATTTATATTATAAAAGTACTTTTACAAGCCCTTTTTCTACTGTCGCGACCAATTTTTCGCGGGTTCACCACCTAAAACTAGGTTAATGGATTAATAAGTCTTTAAGCTTAGCTCGGGCTCTCCCAAGCCCATACCAATTCGCGACTTAGGTTTGAATTTTTAACATGCAAATGATTTTTAATCAGGAGTCGCCATTAATTTATTTTTGGTGGGTCGATTAGAAACTCAAGTAAAGTAACGGGAGATTTATTTTACTCCTACGAACCAGAGATTTATGAGTTCGGGGACTTGGTTACACCAGACTATCCTAGTGCCCTTTCGGTACCTTTTTATTTCATTTTTCAAAAATGTTTGGCAATTGAATTGATTTTAATTTAACTTCCTAACATGTGAGGTGATCATACATGTGCGCATACCATCAATTTAACACTCAAGAAAGCAATTAAATATTGCAAAAACATACCTAGAAGCAACGAAAGCATCTGCATTGTTAAATCAGAATTCACATCAGAAACCCTAGATATGATTTCTAATTAACACGTAATTTCAATTTTTGTTTTCACTTTATTTAATGAAAATCATGACTTATGCAATGCATCTAATATGACATGGTAGTATGACCTAAACTATATGACATGAAGAAATGCAATAATTAAATGCAATCTAAATAACATAATTCTAATGACATGCAATGCGATGCAATGACATACAAAATTATTTAAACTAAGATGACATGCCGCATATAATTTAAATGATTTAGTCTAATGATGAGGAAGTTCTAATTAAATGAACCTAATAAAAACTAAATGACGTACATTTGATATTTCTATTTAAAAATGCGAAAATGATCTAGCTAGATTAAAATTCTATCTAATTTAAACTAAGGATTAAGTCACATTAAATCCTAATTTAAACTAAGATATTATCTTAATCTAACATGTAATTAATCTAATATGCAATGACGTGCGGAGCATGCCCTAATTCTACATGACATATGCATGATATTTTTATCTTTTATTTTTTTATTTAAAATTCAAAATTTAAAATTGCCACGTAATTAAACATGCAACTAAAATCCTAAATGAATGCATTATTTTTGTTTTTATATTTTCTAAATTCGGAATAAAATCCCTATCCTAGATATGCAAGATAACAAGAAATATTCTAAAATAAACTGAATCTTAATTTAAATATTTTTAGATATTTTTTAGTGGTTTTCAAAAACAAACAATTATCAACTAAACATTAAATTTAAATTAATCAAGGCATCCAATCAAGTAAAGAATTACAATAATCAAAAAAATAACTGTCATCTCACAAGTCAAATTAACGATTACTATAATCTTGAATGTCACGACAAGAATATCAAAATAACTAAAAATCTTATCCGAATTCTTACGGATCAAATTAATAGTTATATTGATTCAACAATTAATGTGCTATCGACAAAATGCCCAAAAATTAATATAATTAAAAAAATGATCCGACGTCTTACGGACCAAATTAATAATTATATAGTTTTGGGCAAAACCTAAGGATAATGCCTAAACTATACAAATAATTAAAATTGACATCCCATGCTCTAACTTAAGCAAAAATGACAGCACTTAAAATAACTAGATAAAAAAAAAAAAATAAAAGGATAAAAAGTAAATCACCTTAAAAGGAAATTTAAAAAAGGCAACAATGGTGGACGGCGCCGGGCGGAGGATGGCCGGCGTCAGAGCTCCGGCGAGGGCACAGCAGGTGCACGGTGAGGAGCTCCGGCGAGGAGATTGTCGTGGGTCGGTACGGGCCTGCGTCGCGGGGGCTACGTCGGGGCGCTCGGTTCACGAGCTTTAGCCGGCGGGGCGCTGCAGGGACGGCGGGAGGCCTCTGGTGGCTTCGCGGGTTGCTGGTGTCGCAGCGAGCAGGCGAGGCGCGATGAGATCAAACGGAAGCGGCGTCGCTGCTAGGCTTCAGGGACGGGATGGCCAAGGGATACGCGCAGGCCGGCACGGGGACTCGCAAACTGCTGGCGGAGGCGGTTCCGGCGTCGGCTGGTGCAAGGCGGTGGCTTCATCAGGGGGTGGCTCGGGCAGAGAGGGCGTCGGATCGTCGTGGCTGGCGGACGCGTTGCCGGCGGAGTGACCGGTGCGAGCGCAGGGCCTGCCTGGCTTCGGACAGAGCAGCAGCGACAGGTCGGATCGAGCGGCGTGGGTCCGCCTGGCTTGCGACTTGGGTCGCTGATGGAGTTGTCCAGCGGTCAGGTGGGCGGCGGTGCAAAGACGGCTTTGCGGGCTACAGGCGAGGCGCGGCTCGGCAGATCTCGGCAGTGGGTCGCGCAAGGGAGACGGACCGACAAGGGAGCAGCTGCGTGCGTCGACGGCGGGGCCGGATATCGTGGCGAGACTGGCGAAACAGCGGTGAAGACTCGTCGAGGAAAGGCTACAGCGGAATAGCGGCGGTGTGGGCGCCGGAGCAATGGCGTCGTGGCTGGAGGAGCAACGTGGGCAGCAAGTTGGGAAGACGATGAACAGTGGGGGTCAAATCACCCCTTTTTCTTCTGCCTTTACGCTTCTCCTCTCTGCAGCCGCACTCCCTTCGTACCATCTCCCTTTCTTTTCCTTTTCCTTTTTGTCTTTTCTTCTCCGAAAGCCAGAACCGAACCTCCCTTTTTCAACCTCCGTCCGCACTCTTTTATAGGCCAAAACGAAATGTGATCTTTTATCAATATTTCCTCTAACAAAAAGATTGCCGATAACCTCTTGATTACAAAAAATATTTTTATTTTCCTCATCTCTCGAACATCTCTAATGATTTTATCGCCTATTGATAAAAAATAAGATTACAATGCGATTTTTTTTAATTTTCAAAAACCATAATATCACATCAAATCTTAATTTTTCGCAAGATAATCAATTAAAAATAACGACGGGCTTAGGTTAATTTTATCCTTTCATGGTGCTAGCCCGGCCTACCGAACTAGAGCTCAAAAACATAAAATTTGAGCTCATCCACCACCGGTCCTAAAAATAAAAGTAAAATGCAAAACATGTAAATTAAAAATAAATGCACCTAAAAAATTATATGCGATTGAATTATAATATTTTTTTAGGGGTTAAAAATTAATCACCAATTTTTATGCAATAAATGACTAAATTGGGTTGTCAAAAATTTAGATGTCAACATCTACGGAACATCTTTTCATTTTACATTACAATAAAGTTTCCGCATAGACCAAGGGAATTTCTTACCTCCTCTAGCATAACTGCAGCTCCCAAAATTGACATGGGACTTCCATTCTTACAAGATTGAAAAATGAGGGAGTGAGTCTTGGGAACTCGATAAGTAAAATTCCTAACTCTCTACTAGGAAAGCATCTCATCATCAAAGCCTAGCAAGTATAACACTCGCAAATAGTGTCGATGGCAAATCAATAACAAACCAATTGCTGTCTCTTGACTATTTGCATGTGATCCACTTTCAACTTACCAAATAAGTTATTTCACCAAGCTAGCTTATCAAAGAGTACATAGTAACATGCACAATAAATTCATTAACCGTATTAAACGGTTCTTCCCATACTTTCAGGGGCTTCTAGCTTCAAGGTGGCATCCGGCTTTAGGCCAGGCATCCCTTACTCTCGAGAACTTCCAACTTCAAGCTAGGCATCCGGCCTTAGGCCAGGCATCCCATACTCGCAAAAGCTTCCAATACTTTCAGGGGCTTCCTAGTTCAACTAAGACATTCGGCCATCAAGCCAGGCATCACATACTTCCAAGAGCTTCCCGGCTCAATTAGGGCATCCGGCCATCAAGTTAGGCATCCCATACTTTCAAGGGCTTTCCATACTTTCAGGGGCTTTCTGACTCAACTAGAGCATCCCGTTCAATGAACTAGACATCATCCCCAATGCTGTATGGCGACGTGCGCTTTTTCTTCTAAGTGCAGAGCTAATGCCCTAAAATATCGCAAACTAGTATGCCTATGATAAGTACCAAAAATTCCAAACTAGTACACATTTGACAAATTTATCCTAAACCGGTATAGTTGTAACAAATTTACCTATGTTAGTTTCTGTTAAATTTTACTATCAAATTACTAAGTTGAATTACATTGATAGTTAACTAGTGTACCAATTTTGGATTTTATTCTCTATTTGTTACAGTTATACATTTTTTTGTGATTTTTCATGGTATTAATCTAATTTAACGGGTAGTATATTTGTCACAAATGTACCAATTTAGGATTTTTGGCTATCGAATAAATTTATTTGGGATAAATTTGTCATAAGTATACCGATTTAGGATTTTTTATAATCAATTGGGATAAATTCGTCACAAGTACTAGTTTGGGATTTTTCATGGTTAAAAATTTAGTTTTTGGTAAATTTGTCACAAGTGTACTAATTTAGGGTTTTTCACGGTATTAAACCTTAAATGCATGCATGTACGCTTTATACAAGTTAGTTCTTATATTTTCTCTTAGCTGACACATGTATGGCGCGAAGGCGTTCTCATTCGTCATGTGTGTCATGAGTTATGTACGTCACTAATAAGTGTGTTAGGAATGATTCTTGATTTGTAACTTGAATTAATCACTTAGCATTGATCCATGCACTAGTCAACGCTTGGAACAACACGCCTTGATTGCCGATCCAGGACCTTGAGGCTTGGGTACACCTTGCTTTAGTGAAGATCCTAAGCTTGACAAACCTTGGCCTTGACTCGATGTGAATATACTTCATGCCACGAATGGCCCTTGGTTCGTGGCTTGATTCAATCGCCAGGTACAAGGTCCCCACATTGATTGAGACTTAAAATCGGCACGCTTTCATACCTCACCAAGACCCCGTGAGTTTAGGCGATCCCCGTACTGATCAAGATTTGGAAACGGCATGCCTCAATGCCGTTCCAAGACTTCGTGGCCTTGGGTGATCCCAACGAGACTTGGGATCGGCACACTTTAATACGATCCAAGGCCATATGGCCTTGGCTGACCTTGCTTTGTGTTGAACTCAACCCGAACGAATCTCAAATTCATTATGGGAGTGAACGACTCATGCACACGTTCAAACACAATCATGAGCAAAACCATACAAAAGGTCCAACATCTTACACAAGGCTTGACAAATGAGCACCTAACTAGACTCGACAATGAAGTCTACCACCCTAGAGGAGAAATAGGGATTTTACTTACCTAGATGAACCTCAAGAACTAGCTTGAATGACTTGATGAGCGGCGATGGTGCGAGGTCAAGAGAAATAGAAAAATGGCATGTAAAGGGCAAGAGAGAAGAAGAGGGTTCAAGGTGAGAATGAATGGGGTGGTTCCCTCTATTTATAGGCTCAAACCTCATCATTACCTTTCCAAGTGACCCAATCATCTTTCTTGAAGTGGCATGACTATAACATCGAGGTGGCATTACTATAACATCGAGATGGCACGCCTCTAGGAGAATACTTGACATCTTCTTATTGGACCACCTATTCCACGTCATTATGACTTAGTCTACTTGTTTTCTAAGGAGAATCTTATAATAATGATGACCATATCTTCAATGGACACTTAAGTCAAAGAGTCACCAACTTCTTCTCCAAGGTAAATTTTTTTGCTATCATTACAAAATCTTCAAGTAGACATCTAAGCCAATAACTCATCATTCTCATTAAATGCCTAGATTTGGTTAATCATGAGGCTTGGATATTTAGCATATGCCTAAATTAAAGAACTTACTTTCTAAGTTTTGGCTTTCTAGAATATTCCACAAACTTCTCTTCTAATTGATCTACTTAAGCCCTTGAGTCATTCGCTTCTTCCTCAAGGAAAATCTTGAGTCATCATTACCAAATTTTCAAAAGACACCTAAGCGGGATGACTCATCCTTGCATTTTAATAAGGTAATCTAGAATCTTCTATTACGTCTTCTCTTGATTGGTCTATTTGTCCAAGAGTCCCTTACTTAATTCCCAAGGAGAATCTTTGATAATCATTATCAAATCTAGAAATATCTACTCAAAGTGGTGAGTCATCTTTCTTCAAGAAGAATTTAGGATATTCTAAAAAAAATTATTTTGTCCATTTCCATAGAATATGGCAATCATGGGAAATAGGCCATTGAAAGTGCAACCGGAACCAGGCAAGGGCTTTTTGTGTACATCCCTAATCAACCACTTCGACACATCCAAGGTTCATGGCAAAGCCACCCTTGGTGTGGTTGTCATAGGTAAAATTGCCTACTCCGACTAAGTCGATGACCTAGGGCATGGGCTCAAAAGTCGGCACTTGGGTCAGCTCTGGCCAAGCATATTGGGCCCGTGGCTAACTGTGAGCCTGGGGTAGGCCTAGGTGTAGAACCTAGCACACAACAGGGTTTCTAACCAGATCCAAATCCATCACAAGGGGTTCATGGCCAGTCCACAACTGGTCCATGGCTGAGCATACCTGGTCCATGGTTGACTCTCAGTTGTTATGGGGTTGCATAGGAGTGGTCGATCCATGACCAATGTACGATTGCACCAAATCGACTCATGGCCATTCATGGTTGGTACATGACTGAGCGGAATCACCTGTGATCGAAACATGACCGCTCTGGATCGATCCATGATCATCCATCAATCTGCGGTGGTAAGTGACCATCAAATGACCAACCCTTATGGTCGAGCAACCATTCCATGACCAAATGGCTTGGGTCCACTTACATGGTCAGTGGATTGGTTCACGGCTAATCCCTTAATCAATCCATGGCCAATCCTTTGCCTCCCTTCTAGTCGGGCCAATCAGTCCATGGTCGATCCTCTAAACGATCCATGACCAATTCTAATCATCGGCATACCGAACTTATAGTCATTTCTCATGGGTCGGAAACCAGGATGTTACACTGGTAAAAGTTTAGAATTTTTTATGAGACAAAAAACGTTTAGTGTATTTTTGCCACAATGGGTAAGTTTAAGGCTTTTAGTGACACAAAAAAATTTGAAATATTAGTGTCACAATAGGATAATTTTGGATTTTTGTGGTGTTGACCTAGTTAAAATTAGTTAAATTTGTAGATTAGGTCCGTAATAATAGAAATATCAATCTTATATAACTTTAAATGAGTTTCTACTTCCACTATCATAGTGATCATAAGCTTACGTCCACTTAAATGTAACTATCTGCTATATATAAAGATTTAAAAAAAATGCAAAGTTAGTAAAAAGATAGCCATATCTCTGCTGGTTTAGGAGATGAATTAAAATAAAAAGATACTCTAAAATCTAGGTAATAGTGTATTATGAAAAATTTTAACTTATCTATGGAAAGTTGAGGAACTAGTTGAACAAATTAAAAGTTTAGAGACTAGATTGAACAATTAGTAAAGGAGTACATTAAACAAATTAAAAGTTAGATTTAGAGACTATTTTTTGTCATTTTCCCTTAATATAATATAGCTGCACACTTAATTAAATATATTAAATGCTCGACTACTTTTTCTTATCATCAAAGTCAATTTAGGGATGTTTTTGAACAGATTCAATGTCTATGTACTTAAAAGACAATTACATATGGAGTTCGAGACATTTTTGTCCCTTTTTCTATTGTACTTAGTTCTCCATGGATGTTGTTCTCAACCCAGGACACAGGATTGAGTGTGATCAGATTACGTCAATCTTGCGGTGTTGATTGTCTTTGTTATATTCTTGTCTCACATTGGATTTTTTTTGTTTTATTTGCATTATATACATTTGATCTCCTTCTACCAAATAATTTAAATTTTTGAGATATATTATCACATAGTATCGTAGCACAACTTCGACATCCTCCATGCCTAAGGTTTATTTTGCCCAGAGTTGGCTCCTCTTTCTTCAATTGCACATGCCTTCCTTGCCTTCTATATGGATTTAATCCAGTTTGCACAGGAGGGAATGTGTTCAAATATTATTTCATATTTGTCGACCAAGATGGCAAGGGGGCTTGCCCATCTCCTTGTGGTCTTGAGTTCAAGTTTAGTTAAGAGCATTTCCAGAATAAAACTCAGAATGCACCAAATCAATGTGTGAGAGTGCCTCCTTAAAATCATCAGGGAAAGTGAACCAGTCGAAGTATATGAAAGTTGGCTCGGACACCACTTAATTATATATATATATATGAAACATCAGTTGACTACTGGAATTTGACTGCTTAAACTTTTGATGGTTCCATCGCACGAGCAACGTAAGTTACAACTTACAAGACCAATTAGAGATTTATTGCTTTACCTGAAGTATTATTTTGTTGTATTATGATTTAGGTACGTGCTACGTGACCAATTCAACATTTATTTTTTTTCACGAAATCTCTGTTGCCTTGGGCTTCACCCCGAGCCTATTTAGATCGAGTTCTTTATTTGTCAAGCCCGTCTTGGTTCCTTAATGGCCCAAGATTTGCGAGAACGTTTCGTTCGTTGGGCAAGGCTTGGGCTAAAAAGCAGCTGTGGTCAGAGGCTCACATCAGTAGCACGAAGAATATGTAGACTATCTTGTTAATGGAAGTGGGAAATGCTTGATAACTATAAATAAGCAAATAAAAATCTATATACTAGTGCAGTTGGAATGGTACATTCACCTAGAACATGGTAAAATGCGTCCTCTGTGTTATTTATGTGAAATGTGATAAATAAATCAACTTTCGTGAGAGAAAGTTATTTGACAACTCAAACAATTTAGGTGTGTTTGTCATCCGAGAGAATTGTGTTTTGGGCCTTGTGTGGACATGCCCTCATATAGAAATTTTGTGTTAATGTATTATGTACTTAATTCCCGTTATATGTCATCAGAGATCCCTCACAAGATGAGACATTCATTTTACTTACGGCTACTTCATGCAGAAACTTGAATAGAGCTGAGCTAACGATCAATCTTTTGAGCATGGAATGTCTATGGCCCAGTGGGTTCAAGAGACACAAACGGCGAGCAACTATACGAGCACTTCGAGGCGGGTGCTAATAGTATTCACATCAAGTATTTACAAAGGGCTAATAATGTATGTGAATATGTATAGCAATTTCTATTGCATGTATATCGGGTCTTTCATCTAAAACACTTACTATATGTAACCACATCAAAGAGATAATGGAGAGAGTCCCAAAAAAGTTTTAAATATATTATATTGATATCAATTTAGTTCTAAATTTTTTAATTAGACCAATTGAGTCCTAAATCTATTCCCATAATTTTATCTATTTTTCTTTTCTTTTCTTTTTTTCATTATGCATGACTCACCCAGGACATTGCCGACTACAGGCAAGTGCCTTCGAGCCCTCGTCGGATCTAGCGATGTTGGGCCTCCCTTGCCCAAGCCACAAGGGTCGAGCCCCTATGTCAAACAAGGGTGACCCTCACTACAACTTGTGAGGGTTGCCCCCATTGAATTTGGCAAGGGCTTGATCCCCATGGCTAAGCAAGGTAGGCAAGGGCCACCCTCGCCGAATCTAGCAAGGGCTCGCCTAGGCAAAGGTCGTTGGCTAAGTAACATCAACACTAACACGTAATACGCCACACAACATGTCAACATGTCATTTCTCAAAAAATAAAAATAAAAAATAAAACTCTGACACATTAGGATATGTTGTATATTAAATATATATTTTTATATATACATGATAAATTATCATTTTTGTGATTATTTCAATCAAATTAATTTAATTCAAATTCACAAATAAATAAATAATAAAAAAAAAGCCTAGAATGAATTCATACTAAAAACATTAATCCACAATTTATTGATATCATTCATTGTTTCAATTTGACAAATTCAATTACATTCCATTCTAGTAATTTACAAAACTTGGAGGAAATAAAACAAGCAAATCCACTATTAAATTTAATATTTAACAAGTCGGAAAAAAATCCACATTTCACCATCAAATATAACAAAAAGTGTTTCTTTCCCCTTTATTTTTTTACATATTTATAATTTGACCCATCAATTACTGAAGATATTTAAAATTGACCCTGTACATGTTGGAATCATGTGTTGGAATTCCGAACTCACATTTCAGAGTATGTTAGGAGAGTTGATCACGTATCGGATTTTCCAACACCTTTTGATTGCATGTCAAAACATGTCAGAGCATGGCAGACATATGTCAAAATGTCCAACACGACACAAAAGCTCCTAAAGAGTATCAAAGCTTCTCAGTTTGTCAATGACCCTCGCCGGCTATAATGAAATAGAAAATAAAAAAATAAGGAAAAAATATTAAAAATTTGTCAAATTTATCCATACTTGTAAGACAACTGACATCCATATCAGCAATTTTCGACCAAAATAGAATAAAATAAATTGGCAATTTGTCAAAAATAAATTGACATCCATACTGACACTAGTTTAGGATTGAGTTAATACTAATGCAATAGGTTTAGTGCATTTTCGGTACTCTTCTCAAGAGATAAAAGAGCAACAAAATTCTTTAAATTTATACTTAAAAATGTGATTAAGCCATAATACTTTTAGATGGTGCAATTAACTAATTAACTATGCCATCTCCATTGCTGCTTAAGATTGATGTCGTCGTTGACACACTCAATGCGAAGTGTCGTCGCCGCACCCGTACAACAAGTTCCATCATTGCAGCTTATCACATCTAGCTCACGAGTCCTTTCTCTCTCTGGTCCCTAAAACAGTTTTTAGTCGCTACCAAAATCCAACATCTTTACTTCATCGTGGCCCCAACTCAACTCTGTCGCCACTTCCACTACCCACCACCACCTTCAACTCTTGCTCACTTTGGTCGACCTCCAACGAAGGTCACTAGGGTTTAGCATGGTTTCAAAGTAAACCCTACATCGAGAAGAACTTATCCAACTCCAGGTTTCAAGATATACAAAATAAGTTTCAAATTTCAAAAATTAGGGAACATATTTCAATAGATATGTTATGTATTCTAGGTAGGTAAAGCCCGAAACTTATGACAACTTTTTAAGTTTTTTCTTAGTCTATGTCTACGTGCAATCCTACCAAAATTCACTATCGTTACTTCATCGTAGCCCCAACTCAACTCTGATGCCACTTTCCGCTCTCCATTGCCACCTTCGACACTTGCTCACTCTGGTCGACCTCCAACAGAGGTCACTAAGGGTGAGCATGGTTTCAAGGTTAAACCTAGAGCATAGGTGAACCTCTCCAATTTCAGGTTTCAAAGTATACAGAGTAAGTTTCAAGTTTCAAAAATTGGGAAACTTATTTTGACTAGTATCTTTTATATTCTAAGAAGGTGAAACCTAGAATCTGGAACAAGTTTTTACGTAGCATATATCTTCATGCAATCCTGCAATATTCCATGACATCCGATAATGAGTGTCTAATCTGGAATCACTAGTCTAAATTTTCATTTTTATAACTAAAACTTCTACTTCGTTAATGTTTTGTATTATTTATGTATCTAAATAAATTATGATCAGTGAATTGTAGTAACAAGTGGAGGTCATTAAAAATAATTATTTACTACAATCATTTAATTAAAGTTATAGGTAGAAGTTGAGCCAATAGAACTTGAGTAGACCATGACATCCGATAATGAGTGTCTAATATGGAATCACTAGTCTAAATTTTCATTTTTATAACTAAAACTTCTACTTCGTTAATGTTTTGTATTATTTATGTATCTAAATAAATTTTGATCAGTGAATTGTAGAAACAAGTGGAGGTCATTAAAAATAATTATTTACTACAATCATTCAATTAAAGTTATAGGTAGAAGTTGAGCCAATAGAACTTGAATAGACCATGAAATCGACCCTAAAACTTGTGATAAAGTAAAAAACAGGTTTCAAGTTTATCTAGAATTGATTTTAGGTTTCAAAAAATGAGAAGTTTTTTCAACGAGTAGGTCTCAAGTTCTACATAGAATCTATAAAGAATTTGGAACCGCTCATCATTAGAGGTCACCGCCACCACAATCTCTGAGGTTACACAACTCATGACCTCAAATCTAAGGACAAATGCTCAAATTTGCGGATATTCACACTGTTTAAGCTTGCGAAAACGGGAAAACAAAATATCAAAAGCCTTAGCTGAGCTCGGTCCCTTTGTGGCTATTCATAAGGTTGCGAAGTTAAAAGCAATCTGAACATTCACCCGCTGATGTTGGACATGTGAGAGAATCTAAACAAGTAAATCATGTCCAACACGATCGTCATTCATTATGAGTAATTTCATGACAAATTCTCTCTCTCACAACATTCTCTCTCTCACAACCTAGTTTTCGAAATAATTTGATTCTTGAGTTGGTGTTGAACAAGAACGAAAATCCATCGGTATTGGGCAAAAGTTTGAGTAGATGCAAAAGTCACTGCAAAACTGCCTCTTAAACCAGAAGCTTGCGATGCATGAGCAAGCGCTCTCGGTCCGCCCTCTGTCAAACACTGTCGATCAGTTTTGGCCCAATCGAGAAGAACAGATGATGAGACATATGGCCATATAGGCGCACACAGATCATTCCAACAAAAGCATGTGAGACTGTTTTGTTCCTTGTTTGGTCGGGCCGGAAAGGACTGCTTGATAACTCCCTTGACCGACGAGAAAGGGCTCTCTGCAACTGCTTCAGTTCTCGGGACCCGTCCACACTTCAGGAGCCTGAAAAAGTGAAAAGGGCCATAAATGATATCACAGTACCGTTCAGCATGAGCTCGTTCCGGTAGACCCGCGTCATCAATGCAGCTTTGAATTGCAAGGGGCTTTTCGGAACCCGACATTTGAGTCACAGGGAGGTGCTCAAATGAGTAATGCTGCCTCTCATCTTACCATCCACCTACCTATTAATGATTCCCCATCTCTATCCCCAATTATGCGAGCCACCTACATGCTTAATCACCGACCAGAAAAAACCTACATGTTTAATCCATACTTTAAAAGATAAAATTATTTTAAGGAAAGCCCTAGAGAGTGTCACCGGGACACTTGTTAAGAATTATTAGTTATACCTCGGGAATATCGACATGTCTATTGGAATTATTCTTTAAATGCGCTGATTTTCAAATTTTCAAATATATCGATATGTGTTTTAACAACTTTTAGTGTTTTTAACCAAAAAAACCCTAGCAAACTTGCTAAAAGACCCCGTTCTAATAGATATTGGTTGCTCGTTAAAACGAGACCTTGTTAAATGAACACTCCTTGAGTGGTCTCTCTTTCCAAAATAAAACAATGTTCCTCTTGCTTGCAGCCTGTTGGTTTTGCTAGCCATGCGAAAGTACATACTTACCACAAAACGAATGACAATGCTTAATTAAAATATATTCTAAGTTCATTTTGCATAAATCATGCAGTCAGATAATCATTTTATTATATTTATTTTCAATTGTGCGTACAAAAATTGATAGTATCACGTCATACTCATACTTGAAAATATAATATTTGATTCCTTATTAGAGAAGACAATAAAATTTATCGACAAGACCCTATCATTTAATTACGTGGTCCTACTTAACTTCATCAATGTAGATTTAGAGTCGGTCTATTATGACAACATTTCTGTATCATAGAAAAGTTAAGTCATTGTACTTCGCAAGAAAAAATAGGGATGTTATGTACTCTTTTCTCTTTTTTCCACCAAAAGATGTAAGTTGAAAATTGGCCTTTTTTTTTTTTTGGGTGGGCCAAGCCCCATTTTAATTTTATTAAAAGTAAATGCTGTTTTTCAATAGAGTGGCAGAATTCAAACAGGGCATGCCCATGGGAAGCAACAGTCAGCCATATTAGTAATGAGCTCCCTGTTGTCCCAATTAATGCTTTTTGCCTTCGTTCCTAAATAACAATAACAATGACATTTATCTGACATGGAAAAACTATCACGATAAGTTTTCTACCTAGAAAATAGATTTTTCTCGGATGGAAAAAAGCAAAATTCTCCTTTTGCACATATTTAAGTTGTCAAATCAACGTGTTTTCATAATTGTTAAAAGCCGTCAATAGTTGTTGAGCATATACAACACTCTATTTTTCAAAGTACCTATTACGTATAACAAGAAAATTTATAACTTGCAGTGCATCAAAAGTTGCGAAATCTATTAAGGATCTTGTTACAAAGTGCCCCAAGAGCACCAATTGATGCTATTAAGAACTAATAAAAATTGCAAATCATTACTTTTTTTCAAATTGAAAAAAAAAAATACATATTCAAAAAGGATAGCATGTTTCAAAATGAAATGTTTATATTTTTAAAGCACAATTAGTAATCTTTAACCATTGCCATTCGGGGCACTCTTTTATATTTTTATTTTTTTAATTATCTAATTTACTTAGCAAGTGATTTGGTGGCTCGCGAGTAACATGTCACTCATTGGTTTTGACTTACTTATTTAACAACAAAAAAGATTACAATTTTTAATTTATAGACGTTTCTCGCCGCCCATATGATCAACGCTTTCATATCAAATATCCTCAAGCGTTAAGCATCATGATGGGACTGAAAATTGGAGATATTATCAGCGTACGATTTATTGAAGATCCGCATGATTTTTGTTACGAAAGAAGGAAGAGTAACTTTTCCAACGGAAGCTTTAGGAGCCAATAAATGATAATTCTGATATGGGAAATGATACTCCTTTCTAGGTAACTGTCTAGATTGATTTGACTACTCCTATTATTTTTATATATTTACTATTTTATTTTATTTATTTTTGCAAATTGTCGAGTGGTTGTTGAGCAGTCATACGAGTCAAAAGAACTGATAGGGAGACGGCCTTAAATGACTTGGCTGATTAGCTCATCTAGAAAAATTGGCTTTTTAGTCGCCTCAAAAGCAATTCAATGCATTAATGCCGTACAACAATCCCATGAGCTTTCTTTTGGGAAAGCCAGTGGACCGATTAGCCTTGTCATGTGATGCGATGATCATGGGTCTCTCTCTTTTCTAGAATGACAATGATTCTTGTCTGTTGGCTCGTAGGCATCATGTGGAAGAAGACCCCTCAATTTCTCATCCACAAGTCTTGATTTGGAAATATCCTTCCTAACTTAGGGATATAGTGATCTATGCCCAATAATCACAATTGGCAATCGGGAAAATATTGACAATTGCACACTATTTCAAGTAAAATTGAAAATACACACTATGTACTCTTCTTAGTCTTGAACCTATTATATAGATATCAATTCAATCTCCCTTTCTAGTTTTTTCAATATGTTCTTTAAACCTTTGTATTAAATTTTCATATAGTCATTCCGATCAAATTTTGTTAAAAAAGATTGATGTGGCGGCTAACAATGACTGAACAACCATATCAATGATTTTTTTAGTGAAAATCGATTGAAATAACAATATTGAAATTTCACACAAAGATTTGATTAAATTGGCAAAATTGAATATTTTAGAATTAAATTGGTACCCGTACAATAATTCAGAATTGATTGGAAAATTCTTTTGTATATACACACACATCTATAGGCCAAGCTAGCCAATCTAAAAAAAAAAAAAACTCTTTCCTTTTGTGGAACTTTTTCTCCAAATTTGACCTTTGAAGCAATGATGTGGATACATGCTATTTGAGTAATTGACCACCATTTGCACAGTTACCCACATTAGATGTCACATGTTAAATTGAAACTTTGTAAATTAAAATTTTAAATGTACGCACTAGGAGGAGGTATTTGGTGCTACACACGCCTTTCCAAAAGAACATGCTGATATCCAATCACCAGGTATATGTTGGCATCTCTTTGTGCATTTTTAGTTAATAAAAAAGAAAAAAAAAATCTTCTAAGATGCTTACGTTAATTAATTTTTTAATGACACGATAATAACCATTTAGAAAGCCAAGATGTAAAATTGGTATTCTCATATTTCAACTTCCCAATCCAAGTGAACATCGGATTTCATAGAGGACACTGACATATAGTTATAGTAACTAACAGGAAGGAAAAGGTCCATCCCCTAGTTTTATCGGTATAGTTTAGATAAATCGAACAGCCCATGAAAAAAAATGAATTACATAAAGCGCGAGAGATCGAACACGTGGCCTCCCGGCCTCTCGGCTCAAGCCCTAGGCTTGATCGTGGCCCGGAGGGCGTTCTTCATGACTACCGTGAACTCCAATTTGCCGGTGAAGTCGATCTTGCTTTCCGGCGGATAAGCAGTCCACTCGAACTCTTGAACCATCCGTGCGAGCATCAGATTAACGTGACAAGTGGCCATCGCAAGTCCCGGGCATATCCTCCGCCCCACGCCGAACGGCAGCATTTTCACGCCTTTGACACCAGTGATATCGGCATCTTCGTCGCCTGAAATGTACCGATCCGGATCGAATTTTTCTGGGTTTTTCCACAGCTTCGGGTCCTCTCCGACGGCGGGCAAGTAGATCTCCACATTTGCATCTGTGGGTATGTCATAGCCTGCAAGGGAAATTACGATATTAATTCATGCTAGCATATCCTAATTACATCAATATAGCGCTCCATCCATACATCGTACTAGTCTTAGGAAAATTACCGCATAAAAGTTGTATTTCCTTCTATTAAACAACGAACTCGTTCACCAAAAATGTGTAGATTGAGTAATTAAGACGTATGCTCTAATGTTCCTAATTTTAAGTTCTTATCTTTCATATACGCCTACCTTTCTTAAGCCTAATTGTAACCACGATCTACGTATTATGAGAAAGTAATTAGTATATTCGATTAGTACATTCAATTAGCCCACTTTATATTAGAGGAATTTATCATATCATAATTATTTACCGTGTCTTATTTCTACAGTGAGATCACATCCTAATCAGAATTCGTGTCGCTCATTTGCTATGATACGATAAGCTAAGTCATTTTAAACAACGAGCAAATTAGGTAAATCTAGAACTTACAAAATTTCTCTTTAAGCTACACGTTGATCGAAGACAATGAAATCAATTAAAATCATCACGGATCCCACGTTATATCACAGACCCTAAATTTTGTTTGCATCATACCAAATCAGACGCCCGGGCTCTTGAAGAAGCCTGCGCAGGATTCATCAATGTAGATAGCAACCTCACTTACGTACCTGCTAGCTTGGTCGGCTCAGTCACTGCGTGAGTTAAAGAGAAGTAGGTGGGCGGGTGCTTTCGCAGCAGCTCTTTTACAACAGCATTCAAATACACCATCTTATCCACGTCTTTCTCGTCCACCTTCCGATCGCCGACCGTCGATCTAATCTCCTCGTAGAGCTTGCTTTGCACGTGGGGGTTGGCGATCAGCTGCGCGATCCCCCACTCGATCGCCGTCGCCGTCGTGTCGGTCCCCCCGTTCAGGAACTCGGAGCAGAGCGTCACGAGCTCGGCGTTCGTGGGCCCCGACTTGCGCCCTTCGACCTTGAGGTCGAAGAGCGTGTCGAGGTATGAGAAGGACGTCGCCGACTTGTCCGACCCCGGGTTCTCGAGCGCCTTCCTGCGTTTCTCGATGAACGGGATCACGAAGTCGAGCTGCGCTTGCCGCACTTCCTGCGCCCGCCTCCGCTCCTTGGAGAAGAACATGCTCAGCGCCGGGAGGTAGTCGTCGATCCGAGGGTCAAGGGTGATGAGCACCGTCTTCATCATGTCGTCCATCCCCCCGATGGTTTCCTCGTCCATCTCGAGGCCGAAGCACATGGCCAGGAGGATGCAGAACGTGGCGAACCGCGCACTCTTGAGCACCCAGACGACGCCCCCGTTGGCCTTGGCCTCGGCCCGGATCCGGTCAATAAGCTTGTCCATCGCATCGTCCCGAATACCTTTAAACTCCTTGAGCCGGCTCGAGCTGAGCATGTTCTGCACCATGTTCCGCCGCAGAGACCGCCACACGGGACCGTAGACGGCGGCGTTGACCGTGAACTTGTAGCAGCTGAAGACGGCCCGGGTGGGGTTCTCCCTGGGGCGGGTCATGAACAGCGCCCCACGCTCGATGAGGGCCTCGTGGATGAGCTTCGCATCGGCCAGGATGATCATGGTCCGAGTCCCCATCCTCAGCGTGAAGATCGGGCCATACTTGGGCCTGAGATCCTCCACGTACATGAAGAACGGCTTCCCCGAGCGGGCAACCTGGAAGAGGTTGCCGACGATGGGCCAGCCGGGAGGTCCCGGGGGAAGGTTGAGGCCCTTCCCTCCCGCCTTACGCGAGAAGAAGAAGATGACCCCGGAAACCAACACTGCCAGAAGAGTGAAAATGAGGTGATAGTACGAGGATAGATCCATTGTCGTCGATGGGGGGCTTGTGAGGGACAGAGAGTTCAGAGGAACGGAGGAGCATATAAAGGGAGGGAGAGCATGAAATTGCAGGTGAGGGTTTAATAAAAGCTCACGAGGCTCGAGCTACCCACCTTGAGAAAAAAGCGTCAGGTTCCCGGACGGGTACAAAAGCGAGGCAGATCATCGAGAGGCTCTGTGGAGTCCGAAGCGTGTAGGCGGGCGAGGCGATTAAATGGTGGTGGCGACAGCTAAGGCGCCTTTAATGGGTTGCAATGAAATGCCAAGTCGAGTAGGTGAAGACAGGAGAGGGGAAGATGGAATGAGACGGGGATTGAGCGCGAAATCTGTGGGACTGAGAGTGAGTTGAAAGAATGGCCCGAGGATCATCATCATCATCAATGAGACTTCCAGGGTTAGGTTACAGTTACAATTTTACTGCATATAAATGAACACCCACTAGTTGATATTGCGGCTTTCAGGCCGCCCCCGCATTCACCTCCGTCCCTTCCCCATGAATACTTTCAAGAGGCCACCTTTGCTCAAGAAAGTGGTCCTACTTATCTTCAATTTTAAGATGAATCGAGGGAAATTTCGATGCCAAAAAGACCGCAAATTTTCTTCCATTCAAGACTTAATTATAGCATGTATTTTCTTCTTTTTGGCAATGAGGTTGTTCCATCAATATAGGCATATGAATATAATCGTTCGGCTCGTTTTTATTACATGTCAGTGTTTTCTATTGTGTATATATATATATAAGCAATGTTTAATCGTGCCTCATAATAAATGTTTATTAACATTATTTTCATTGAAACAACGTGGTCATGCGAAACAATTAGATTTAACTTTTTTTCTTATTTTATGGTCCGGTGTTTTCACTTAGTATACCAAGTTCAAATCAATTCTTATCTTCGATTACGATTAGATTACGATTTAAAAATATATATATTGATATTTAAATATCAAAAAGTGGTTTGAGTATATAACAATTTATGTCTAAATATTTTTGTAAACGACAAAAATGTACTTTTTCCCTAAA